>NW_019385516.1:140216-229402 GCF_000671375.1 Centruroides sculpturatus | reverse complement strand
TTTTGAATCTGTCAATTCAGGAGAAGGTTTAAACATATATATGATCTCAAAACCTACATTATATAAATTAATCTGTTATAGATTTCTGTCTGTCTCTTTGTCTCTCTGTTTGCTAGATGGCAACACATCACATATCAAACAATTACCTATAAGAAAGTTGTACTATTGAACTGTAGTATTACGTTTGGAGAACTAATATTAAAAAGTAATTAGTGAGAAATTAGCAAAACATGCAAGAAGTTGGAAAAAGTGACATTGTAAGGAACCAAGTCCGAACGTTATTTTTATTTACTTTTATTTTGCTTATTATTCTAATTTTTTTGGGGGCTTATGTTTTGTTAGGACGAAGGTTTCCTCACCATTCACTTTAGTAACTTAAAAATAGAAGAAAAAAAACCAACTCACCGACGAAAGAAAAGCGCCGTAGAAAAACTCGCGCACATTTGCGCTTCCCGAGCGGAAAAAAGTAAGTCCGCACCGAGAAAAGAGGGGGAGACCCCACAAGCACGAATTAGGGACTCGCTAAACCTTAAAGAATAAAAAAACGTCCCGAAAATTGTGAAAAAGAATAATGTAAANTTGAATATACATTTCTTATCTATGTCATAACAGTGTCTTAATATTTTTATTTGATCAAATGTAGAACATTTTGATTTTTTCAAAAAAAAAAAAATTGATTATTGATAAACTTTTAACAAATTTATATGCAAAATCTCACCGTCATAATCTTGCAACAATTCAATTGCTCTTAACAATTTATGAGAATGATCAGGATTATGAATTCCTAAACTATCCAAATCTTCTTTTTCAATTTCTTTTAATGTATCTAGATCTTCATATCCATTCAATACAAAAACATTCATATAATCCTGTAAATGTAATATTCAAATAAGTTAAATTTATTGATTTATGATATTAATTCATTATATGTGTTTCTAACATTAATGTTATAAATTAATTTTTTTTTGTAATTAATTAAAATATAGAAATAAAATAAATAAATTTAATGAATCTCTTCATACCTAAAATTTTTAGGTGAAACAATTGATTATCTGATTTTTTAAAATTAATTTATGCTAAAAAGTTTGTTTATAAATAATTTATAATATACACAGAAAATTCATTTCATCTGAATTTATATAAATAAAACTGTAATGATCACAGTATTTTTGTCAGTTTGGATGTTCGTTGCTGCATCACAGGAAACTGTCTGAACATATTTTAACCAAACTTAATATTTTGAATCTGTCAATTCAGGAGAAGGTTTAAACATATATATGATCTCAAAACCTACATTATATAAATTAATCTGTTATAGATTTCTGTCTGTCTATTTGTCTCTCTGTTTGCTAGATGGCAACACATCACATATCAAACAATTACCTATAAGAAAGTTGTATTATTGAACTGTAGTATTACGTTTGGAGAACTAATACTAAAAAGTAATTAGTGAGAAATTAGCAAAACATGCAAGAAGTTGGAAAAAGTGACATCACTCTGCTAGATGCATATAAGCATGGATTTTTTGAAACATTTCATATTGTGTTCATGTTACTTAGGCCTAACTATATTGATATAAGTTTTATTTACATACAGTATATATAAAAGCAAAATATTTATGTTATATAAAGGTTCTCTACCATTCAACATACCCACACCAAATTTGACATGAATATTCTTCAATACCCTAGAAAAGATNAAGTTTAATTAAATATTTGATTTTTGTTATTGACAAACTTTGTCATTATTTAATTCGGTGCATGCTTAAAGTCCAGGCCTGGCATACTAACGCGAATCCGCGTAAGGTACCCGTTAGGGAACGGCTATTTCTGGCACGCAGTAGTGTCGATAATCGTTGGAAAAGTCGGAAAAATAATATAGTACTTTACAACATCACTCTGCTAGATGCATATAAGCATGGATTTTTTGAAATTTATTTCATATTGTGTTCATATTGTGTTCATAATAAAAGCAAAATATTTATGTTATATAACGGTTCTCTACC
Organism: Centruroides sculpturatus; assembly: GCF_000671375.1. Taxonomy (NCBI): domain Eukaryota; kingdom Metazoa; phylum Arthropoda; class Arachnida; order Scorpiones; family Buthidae; genus Centruroides; species Centruroides sculpturatus. The sequence goes on along the minus strand of NW_019385516.1, from coordinate 227,397 downwards.
ATTCAACATACCCACACCAAATTTGACATGAATATTCTTCAATACCCTAGAAAAGATACTGTGGGGGTCCTCACTCTTAACCATCCCTAAATCCTTCCTCCTCTTAACTTAAGCTCAAGCAATTTTTTTGTGTTTTGCAGTTTCATTATTGCAAATACTCAGGTCTATAAATGTACATTTTAGTTACTAAGACCATTGTTTTTATCACCTCACAACCCAACCTCACCAATCCTTCACTCTCTTAAAAACCTGAGTGCATGAACCTGATGTTCAGTACAGCTAATTATTACATATTCTTTAAAAAATAATTATTATTATTATTGTGTAGAATAGTAAAAATTTTTAAAATAAATCATTAAAGAAACAAAAAGTTTTTCAATTAATGTAAAAAATAAATGTGTACATTTATTAGAAATTGTTAAATTCAGTATTAACATACTTGCAAACCCAGCTGCTTCAGTAAGTCATGAAGAGAATCGGGTTTACTGGTTATTAATGGCTTTTCAGAAGAATGCCGACGCCGTCTACGTGTCCTGCCCTCACAGGGAAGTTCTTCAACATTGATGAATTTAAAATGTCCAACTTTTCCATGAGCCATTCCTACCCAGATCCCAGTTTTATTTTTTGCAATAATATCAATTACATCACCTTTCTAGAATAAAAAAAATTTAATAGAATAAGCATTTATTTCAAAATTCATATATTGTTTTAAATTTTGTTTATGTTGTATTTTTTCTTTTAGAATTTACTATATATCATATTATATTAAATATTTCTATATTGTTCATACAAATTAAACATTACATATTATAAACAAGCTTTATCTTCATTGTTATATAACATTTGTAGATACACTCTTTGACAAAAAAATTGACATANTTTATGTTGTATATTTTATTCTAAAAGTTACAATATATCATATTATATTAAATATTTCTATATTGTTCATACAAATTAAACATTACATATTATAAACAAGCTTTATCTTCATTGTTATATAACATTTGTAGATACACTCTTTGACAAAAAAATTGACATATCCCAAAAATAATCCAATTATAGTGAAATGTCACAGTCAAATACCTTTCAATCAAACATGCAAATGATAAATTAACATCAAACGAATGAATAGTATATGATACAATGCATTAGAAGTGCACATTGTGATGGTATATGTAAAAAGTGATTCTTTCTTTGAGAAACCAAACTTTCAGTGGAATTTGATTGTGCTTATCATTGTTGATTGTAAACAATGCTTCACCATTGAATTCATATCTACAACAACCATATGATGGCATTTAAAAGGGGGCTGTCACTGGACTAAAGAGCGTAGATGGACAAATTAACATAGCATTTAGCATTTGGGTTAGTGTGATGTGGAAATTAGAGACAATGCTGGTATGAATTAATCTTGAATGTCAAAGTCCAGTAAAAAGCAGGCAGTGGATGGCCTAAAGTGATGATAGTGATTGTTCAAGCAGCTGTAACAGTACCAGAGTCATCACTATTGACAATTCAACATCAACCAACGTCAAAGTGACCATTATGACCATTGCTAGATGACTATGAGAGGAATCTATGCTCACAACACCTATTACACAGCAATATTGATCCATAGGTATCATCAGGAGTAATTGCAGTAGTGCCAGGCTCAATCAATATGGAACTGTTCTGATTGGGGACAAATTATCTTCACTGTTTTGAACTGAATTCTGATGACTGGTGTATGTGTAGATGTATGTGGATACATTCTGGCCATCACCAGAATCCTGCTTTTACTGTCAAATGCCACATGGCCCAATAAGAGGGACTTATGATCTGGGGCACAATTTTATTCAATAGCCAGACTCCCTCGAGCAAGCTGATTTCCTAGCTAAAATCACAGCAAACAACAAAGACTGAAAATTTGTTATGCAAAGAAGCCTTTTTCATCAGCAAAATCTGTCCTCTGGACTGATCTAATCCACAACTGGCAGGAATTTTGGGACAGCAACACCATAACAATGAAACATATAAATCTATCCTGGAGATCAAAACACATCTAAAGAATTCTTACTTCAATCCTTCGCATGTCCTTACACACTTCTTAACAGACCATGACTACTTTTTTTTCTTCTGCGTACATTGCTTCAATCTTCATCATAACAACAAATGACTGATCTGCAAGGTGCCAGACAATGGAGAACATTATATCTTCCTCTGCCCAATGCTGGAGACTAAGACCTCAGCTCAGGCTTCTACTGGAAAACAATGGAAATACCCAGCTGTATCAACATAAAGATCTAATTTAAGACTTACTTCCAACTCCAAACCAAAACAGTGCTTATTTCAATATCCAGTATTGAAATAAGCACAATATTTCAATATTCAATATTAAAATAAGCACTGTTTTGGTTTGGAGTTGGAAGTAAGTCATATATTTTACAGTGTGTCTGGATGTTTGTGTATAGATCTAATTTAAGATAGGAGCATTCTCAAGGCCTTATCAACACACAGAACAAAATCACTACTAGTCTATTGATACAAGCAATGGGCCTCTTAATTAATTATCACAGAATGGTTGTATTGTACATACTGTCAATTTACTCTGTTAATTAATATAGCTGTTTATGTAGTATCTGGTAGTGTGGCTGCTTGATGTTGCCATACTCGCTCTCATCAGGAACTCTGTAACTGGTTCCTCTATAGCTAAGTAAGCTCACTGTGGGGCCTAGTTGTATGTAACAACTAATATCTATACAAACCAAGTTTGTGTAGATATTTGTTTACACACATAATCACTGTATAACTTCTCAGCATATCAGCACATGTAACAATTGTAACTCTGAAAAGTTTGTTTTGTATTACTATTTGTAATACTAGTTGTGCTATTGTGGTACTGGGTATGTACTGTACATTTGTACCTGCCTGAATAAAGAATTAGTAAATAAGCAAGCCAGACCCCCTTGGCACCCTCACAGCATAGCAGTAGTTGATGACATTCTGAGACCTGTTGTGATACCATGTCTTTTGCAGCACTCCAAGGCTTACTTTTCAACAAGACAATGCCCAGCCATACATGGAACACCTTTCATGTGTTCATGGTTGCAACATCCATTCTTGGTCAGCCAGATTGTAAGATCTCTCTCCAATTGAGTGCATTTGGCACCTAAGACCATCTGGAAATGTTGACAACTTAGCTCACTGACTAAACACTCCCTCAGGACACTATCCATCAACTTTATAAATCAATTCCATGTTAGATAACAGCTTGTATTCAGACAAGAGGTGGGTCAACATCTTATTGACTTCCTCATTTTGTATAGCTCTTTCTCTAGAATAAATCATCCAACTGTTCCAAAATTATAATAATTTCTTTTCTTATGCATATACAGTAAACATACCAAATTTTGTCCCAATTGGATGCTTCCCTCTTAGTGCATCAATTTTTTGCCAAAGAGTGTATAACTACAGAGCAAATCAAGTCTGAATTATATAGTAACAATTAAATGATAATGCTGAATTCATTATAGGGATATAACAGCTTCAATTTCTCATACAGTTTCCACTTATTGTGCATGGCTCAACACATCTGCATGATAAGTAGTTGTTAGTTCGATCCTGCTTCAGATTTTTTTTCCAGAATATTCTAAATTAACTAATTTAATTCTAAGTATTAAATTTAATAACACAACACATGGAAACTTAATTGCTTATCTTTAGACCAAAGTACAGTACATAACATCTAGCAAATCCCCATTTATACATTTTTCAAGAAAACAGAAAAATATCATATAAGTGAGAAAAATGTACAAATGAAACTGCTTTGAAATGCTTTCAGACTGAACATAATCATCAGGAAAGTATGGTGCAGCACAAATTAATAATGTACAAGTGAATGCATACATATAATTCTTAACAAAGAAGTTTTAATTTACTATATTTATAATATATTTAAACAACATATAAAAGGAAAAGTAAAAGTTGGAGTGTGAAATTAAGTCATGTAGTTTTAAAAAATTGATCAAATTTTGTTTGATGTTTTTTTGTTATTCCATCTGCTGAAACTCTGGTCATGTGAAAGAATTAAGAATCATTCTTTAGGTTAGCTCATACTTACAGCAAATAGTGAAAATTAATGAGAAACCAGAAGGTGATTTTTGTCTGCTTAGTGAAAATTTTTAATGTGTTGGACTAGCAGAGTGATTCACTAAACATGAAAATTCTTTGGAAACAGTATTTGCTAGAAGTTTGCTGTCATTGTGGACTAACCTGTNCAGACTGATGCCTTTGTTGCCTTTGTTGCCTCAGTCAGTTGGCCAATTATAGTTTCAAAATGAATCTATAACTGAATAAAACTAATTGTATATTATTAAATTAATATTTAAATTAAGATAAGTTTTCTTGAAACAAAATTTGATATCACAAGATTATGAAATTTAAAATTATGTTAAAAATTTATCTTACCTTAAATGCTAAAGCATCTTTATCATAAGGACTAGGAGTATAATCAACTAATGCACGTGCCTTTCCTATAAGAGGACCCACAAAAGGTGCGTTATCATCTTCTCCGGCAGAGGTTGAACTTCTATTGCTACTTGTTGGTGTAGGAGCTTGAAGACCTAAAACAGTTATTAAACAATCAAAAATTATAGGAATTATAATTAAATAAGTAAAAAAAAATGATAAAAATGAAGGATTATTTAAAACAATAATTGAACTTTTTTCCTATATTGGATTTATAATAAAATAGAATTGTTTTAAATTGGTAATTTCCTACTTGTAATCAATGTAACTGGTAGAAATCTTATATTGTAACAAATGAATGTCATTAGTCTGATAATTGATTATAAGATTATCAAAATAAATTAATCTTTTTTATTAAGTCCATATTTTGAAAATAGTGTAATTATTCTTTTTATGCTATGACATATTATAGCTCCTTGAGCTGTCATTGTGGACTAACCTGAAGCCAATATACTTTTCACACTTTTCAGTTTTTTTAATAATCATTTAAAATTTTTTCCATTTTAAAGTGAATGTTTTTGTTGTTTATTTTTACAATGCAGAGCTGAGAAAAAAGTGATGTAGAATACTAAAAAATATGATAAATAAATGTGAAATCACATAAATGGAAACATATATAACTGAAGTGTTTTATAAAAGAGAAAGTACCACACAGAAAATATTTAACTTATAATTGTGAAAATGTGCAATTGAGAAGTGTATAAATGGAGTTTAACAGTAATATAAACAATGTAAAGGGGAGGAAAATCTTTAAAAAATTAAATCAGTAAAAAGGTTCATTTTTTAAAGAATTACTCTGGGAACTTCCTGGATATACTGTGTACTTTATTCTGCATAAAAATATGCATATTTATGTTTGATATAAATTATTATTTTCATTTATTTAAATTTCACATGAGAAATTAATGATGATGACAGCTTAACACCAAATTAACATTATTATAAAAAATTTTAATTCTTTTGACAATAATAATATACTGCATTTAATATAATCAATGTAATGTATTGTTATAATTTACAAAATTTTGTAATTTTATAATTTAAATATATAAATTATTTTATTCAATTAATAAAAACTGTTTTTAAATTTTCTCCTGAAAGAAGGCTTTTTTTAACATCTCTTTTCTGATTGATGATCAAACTTATAATAGAGCAATTAAGTGATGAGCAATGGGATGAGATATCCAAATTAAACTATTCTTGAAAATTTTGTGATTGCGATCCAGACTTGAACTCAGATCCCCCTACAAAGTACCAGACTGATGCCTTTGTTGCCTCAGTCAGTTGGCTAGTTATAGTTTCAAAATGAATCTATAACTGAATAAAACTAATTATATATTATTAATATTTAAATTAGGATAAGTTTTCTTGAAACAAAATTTGATATCACAAGATTATGAAATTTAAAATTATGTTAAAAATTTATCTTACCTTAAATGCTAAAGCATCTTTATCATATGGACTAGGAGTATAATCAACTAATGCACGTGCCTTTCCTATAAGAGGACCCACAAAAGGTGCATTATCATCTTCTCCGGCAGAGGTTGAACTTCTATTGCTACTTGTTGGTGTAGGAGCTTGAAGACCTAAAACAGTTATTAAACAATCAAAAATTATAGGAATTATAATTAAATAAGTAAAAAAAAATGATAAAAATGAAGGATTATTTAAAACAATAATTGAACTTTTTTCCTATATTGGATTTATAATAAAATAGAATTGTTTTAAATTGGTAATTTCCTACTTGTAATCAATGTAACTGGTAGAAATCTTATATTGTAACAAATGAATGTCATTAGTCTGATAATTGATTATAAGATTATCAAAATAAATTAATCTTTTTTATTAAGTCCATATTTTGAAAATAGTGTAATTATTCTTTTTATGCTATGACATATTATAGCTCCTTGATGATAAACAACAAAACAATAAACTTTTAGTATATTAAGAAGTGCTATTCGTTTACAATAACACTTTTGAATCCAACAAGTTTATCTTCACATGCTCTTACATTGTAAATTTCAGCAAAGTAATCATTAAAAAATCTTGGTTATTTCATACTGATATGTTAAATATTTATTATATTTTTGTTGTTTATTCTTACACATGCAATAGCAAAGTAGAAAATATTATTACGCCTCTACAAATTTCCAGTAAGTTTGAAAACTGGAATAAGAATACAGGTAGCTGTAAATATTCTGTTTTATAATGACAGAGTAGCCATATTAGGTTAAGAATGAATCTAGAATTCAGTCTTTCCCACTTTATAAAATAACTTTCTTCCAAATAAATAATTGTCTTATGTTTTATTTTACTAATAATCATAATCAAATGAAGTTCACGTTATAATAGTCCTGTATACATCAATTTAAAGAACAAGCTGATGCAATCGAATCTACGATGATTTGATTTAAAAGATAACCATTCTAGAAGTTTTCCGTTAAGAAAAAGAACTTTCATCTTGAATGAAGTTTTTTCTTGTTTTCGAACCTGAAGAAGGTCAGTGAAGCTGTCCGAAAACATTAGTTGGTAGCAAAATTAAGCTGAATGTTAATGGTTTTCTTGTAGCAGGAGTATACATCAATTTGTGAAATAACTTATTAAATCAAAATTTAACATTGAGTCTACTTTATTCAGATTTTTCTTTTATTGAAAAATTAAAATTAATTAAAAACACATTGGTTCGTAGCATTAAAATTCAATTTGAAAAACATTATGGAATTTTCATCTTATGCATGATAACATTTACATCATTAATTTTCATTAATTAATGTTTATAGTAAATACTTGCAATGAATACATTATGAAATATATATAAATTATAGCAAAAATCTAAATCAATTGCTATTAGGAATTTGTGATAAAAACTAATTTGGTAGATTTCATTAGTGCTTAATTACTATGTAATTTTTAAAAAAAAGTCTATTATGAATTGTGAAAATTGTAAACTATTTGCCTCTATTAATGGATAAGATCAATGGAATTAATATTTCTTCAAATGAAAATAACAGACAACTGCAAATTTAGATCAAAACTAAATATAAACAATATATATATATATATTAATTTGTAATTTTCACGTGATTTGTAACAAATGTAAGACAAAACCTAATTAAATAAGCTAAAAGTTTTTTAAAACTAATCAGTAATGTAACTGACCAAAAATATGAATTAAAACTTTTACGCGATTTAAAAGTAATCCCTGATAGATATGTCTTTTAATCTAATCCCTGATAATTACTTTTTAGGGCTTCAACTTTTTGAAAAGAACAGGGAGTTGAGAAATTTTCTCTTTAAAAATACTCCAAAGTGAATTCTCGGATCCATAGCCACCATCCACTATATTATCATCCAGATATCTCTAACAGAGAAACCAGACATAAACTCAGTTATAGAGATTTTGTGGCCACTGTACTATGTAATCATAAATGCTAATTTTTAATATAGGGACATTACTATTTCTGTGTAAATACTATTATTATATACTGTTAGGACTCTTTGAACAACTCATTTTTGCTAAATTTTGGAAATATATTAATCATTTTTTATAGAAATAAAAACTTTATTAAAAAGATTAGAAAATGTGTGAAGTAATGTTGAATTTTGGAAATAATTTTGTCAATTATTTTCTAAAATTAAAAATATATATGTATGATAAATATAATGTATTTTGAAAGAACATAAATTTAAACTATTCATACATGAATAAATTAAAATTATCATCAGAAATATTTTTACTTGAATGAGATCCTGAACCACTTGGTATACTTTCAACTGAACTTCCAGGCCTAATTACTGCTTCATGAGATTCTGTATTTTCTTGAGTCTAAAAGAGAAAATTAATCAAAATTTTAAAGGTTCCAAACATTGAAAGAAAATTGTTAATAAATTGTTTAATGAACAGATTTATAAACATAATTATAAAGCATCTAGAGTTTCATATAATATGAAATATAATAATATATTAAAAATTTTGAGCTGATTTAGTAATTTCAATCCAGACTTGAACTCAGATCCCCTACAAAGTACCAGACTGATGCCTTTGTTGCCTTTGTTGCCTCAGTCAGTTNCAATCAAATTCATTAAAGCAGTATCTATATTTTATACGTTTGGTAAGGAGCAGCTATTTATTTTTTCACTATCAATGTTACAGTATTACAATTCATTCTAAATGCACATGTATCTACAATATAAAATAATTTTATTCCTGTCATATACATATTAAGAATTAATTTCCAAAAAACAAACTTATAAGTTGCCAAATACTTGTCTTTAAAATATAACAATTAAACAATCACTTGCTTAATTCACAAAAAACTATTGAGTTGCTTGTTATAAATAATTTAAACTGCACATTAGCAATCAATACAAATAAGGCAAAAATTCTAAAGACAAAAGAAGAAATTCTTAATATTTAATTCAGAGTGAAAATATTTGAAGAAAATTTTAATTTCTTTGAAGACTATTTGATACTTTAGTGAATTTTGCAATGTAAATGTTTCTAAAAAATAATAATAATAATTTCCAACTATTGATGATCAAGTTAAAACATAAATTAAGATAAACTGATACAACAATTTTTAAAACTTAAATTTTGTTATTAATAGGATTAAATATATACAACATATTATTATATAATGTAAAAGATCTGTAATAAACAGTTTATTTATAATACTGAATTTCTGAAGTAAACTGTATTTATCTATCAAATATTTTGCATGAAATATCAAAAATATGAATTTATTTTATACAAATACTTATTAAATATGCAAAACACTAAAACATTACCACTTCATTATCTGGTGTTGACCCCCTTGTACTCCTTAGTCTGGAAATTCTTCTTTTTACATCTCTATGTAAATCCCTAACCCGACCGGCCCATGATGAGGATGAACGATTCTGTACATCTCTTGATTGTAATTCTAATTTCTGCTTAAAAATAAATTGTTAAACATTAAATAATTGGCATTATAATTACAAATGAATATAATTAAAACAGTAATTATAGTATATTGCATAAGTAAAATATATTATATTAAATATCTTTGTTGGTATTCATTTTGTCCTCATTTCCAGTCCAATATTAATTTATTTTTAATAATATTTTATCAAATAGCTTTCATGTTTTAAGGACCATCCATTAATTATGCATAAAATTTAAGGAAGTTTTAAAAAGTACATCATTCTATATGATGAGAAGAGAGGGGTCAAGACATTGTCTACATGGACTGTTTTTAGTGGTATTAGTGGCATACAAATTTCTTCTTATAAACCAACTTACTAGTCACATAAATAAAATATCAGTTAGAAAATATTTACAGAAATGTTTAAAATTATTTCTTCAATGTTAGGATAGTCCATAAACTATTGTACACATAATAAAGGGAGAAGAGTTTGCCAAAAGTACATCATTGTACACGACTGGGAGGGATGGAATTAAAAATAGCTCAAAAACTGTATGCATAATTAATGGACAGATCCTATATAAGTTTATATCACGTGTAATAATTAATTCAATTACTTATACAGTAGTCACCACTAAACTTAGACCAGGCTGCAGTTAACATGCCATCCAATACATAGGGTTAAAAAAAAGTAGCTTTAAATCATTGCATGAATGTTTTACATAATTTAAAACAAATATACAGTAATTAATCTTTATTTTTGCTACATGACAACTTGATATCTTGCAAGTTTAACAAAGATGAGTCACAAGCATCAGAAAACTGACCATTGCGTCATCCCCATCAATGAACATAGACCAGCCAATAATTTGCATTTAAATAATGTTACAATTGCAGATTTCTGTAACAACTGATTATTTTAGCCTGCAGTGATCCTGTGAATGATATAAGGTGCTTTTTTAGTTTTATTTATGAACCTTTGCATTTTTGTTACAATGACAAGAAGAAAAGCTGTTTCAGAAGATTTAAGGAGTGCTATCATTGGTAAACACAGTCGTGCATGTCAGAGAGCTATTAGTAAAAAGCTAATGCTAAGCAAGCAGTGCATCAGATTATTGTTCAATACACTAACCATGGCCATGTTATACTTAACAAATCTGCTGGACATCAGTGAAAAACTTCAAAAGTTGATGATAGGAGTTTGAAAAGAATCGTAAAAAACAACCGCTGTACCACAGCATTAAATGTAACTACAATATGGAATGATACAACTGAAAGAATGTATCTGTTTCGACAACACACAGGAGACTGCAAGAAATGCATTTCTAGTTCTATGCAGCATATGAAAAACCTTTGCTAACAGCACATGAAAAGAAGAAACAAGTACAGTGGGTCAAAGTACATTTTTCCTGGTCTCAACAAAAGTGGCATGAAATTCTGTGGTCTGATGAATCAAAATTTGAATTATCAGCAACAGACAAAAGCAAATGTGTCACTTGATCTGCCGATGAAGCTAATGATCCATTGTTGTTAAATCGCTCAGTGAAGTTCTCTGCCAGCATCATGGTTTGGGGGTTTATGAGTGTCAGTGGTATGAGTCAGTTGACATTTGTTGATGGAACACTTACTTCAGGGCAATACATTAATATTCTACAACAGTGTTTACTTCTTTCTATAACAAAGCTATATCCAAATAAAACCTGCATTTTCCAGCAGGATGGGGCCACATGTCATAGAAGCAGAAAAATAAAATAGTGACTTGCAGAAAAGAACACAGAAGTTATTCCTTGGCCATCCAACAGTCTTTCATTAATTGAGAATGTATGGAACATTATGAAGAGACGTCTGTGAAAAACACGCCCTCAGACAGTTGAAGGACTAAAAGCTTCCATCCTAACTATATGGAATTCCATAATGGCAGATGAATGTGAACACCTAGTCAACAGCATGCTGAAATATATAAAAGGTGTTTTGGCCACAAAAGGTGATGCAACAAAATATTAAACATGTAGCGGTCTATGTTCATTGATGAGGTAACACAACGGTCTATGTATTCTGATGCTTATGACTCAACTTTGACTGGCTCAATTTTGTTAATCTTGCAAGATATCAAGTTGATATTTAGCAAAAATAAAGATTAATTACTGTATATTTGTTTTAAATTATGTAAAACATTCATGCAATGATTCAAAGCTACTTTTTTATAAACCTATCTATTTGTAATAATAATCTAACATCACATTTGTCTTTTTTTAGTATCTTACAAAATATAAAAAAGACAAATGTGATGTTTATTGAACAAAATAATTTATTATTATTCAATGAAGTATCTGTATGCCATAAATATTTCAAAAAATATATTAATAGTTTTTATTACAAAATACGGAATAAAAATTTATCTATAATTTAATTATAAATAATTTTCCTAGATGTAAAATCATTTACTTACAATGACATCAAACTTATTTTAAAGTTATTATGAATAAAACTTTTAATCTTATACTAAGTTTGTCCAAAAAATTATCTTATTCATCCAGAACATTAAGAAAATAATTAATTTTTATTAAAGTAATATTTAATAAACATAATGAATTTTTCTAACACATAATGAAATTTATCAGTAATACATGAAATTAAAAAAACTATCAAATACACTAACTATATTACTCAGCTATCAAAGAAACCATGAACATTCTTAAAGAAGAAAATCATTTATATATACTGTAGTTATATTGGAAAGAAAAATTTTTGACTAAATGTTAATAATCAAATTCAGAATAGTGGTAAATGTATGCCTTATTTTTCTTTCAGAATACATAACTAAATTTATCAAGTACTGTGCAAAAAACAACTGTTTTGAGATCAGGAGCAGATCTACAGTGGGACTACAGGGGCTTAAAGCCCTCCCCATTAACGCAAAAAATACTAATGACATTTATTTGTGTAAACTTCAAACTGTCATTTTTAAAAACAATTATGATGGCAAATATGGTTTACCAGACCATCCACAAAGCAATCATCTTGCACATGTTAACAAAAGGAACTTACAATTATCAAATACATATTTAAACTTTTTGAGTTAAACCCCCCTTTGAGTTCTTTTGGATCCATTACTGTTTGATACGTAAAATTATATTTTATTAATTTATCATAATTATAATAACTGTTAATATAAAGCTATATATTATAGCAAATTTGAAATAAGTATATTACTCAAATAAAATTTTAAATTTTCAATGGATTAAATCAAAATTACATTTTATATTGAAAGAAATATACATACATTTTCATTATCTTCCTGTTCTTCATAATCTGATGATTGTGAATGTGTTTCTTCACTAGTACTATAACTTGTTCTATTCTACAAATGAATAAAATTTAAATTTAAAAACTATTTTAAAATACTGTTTATATGAAAATATATAAGAATTTCAGTACAGACTTCTAAATAAAAACTGTAATTTTATAATATTCAAAATTTGAAACTTTGTCAGTGACATTGTTTGATACAGTATAATAAAATTTTGCTCTGTATATTTATAAACATTAAATTAATATTATTTAGTATAGTAGAAACATAAGTAAATAAATGCTTTAAACAAATTTTGGCATTTTTCTGTAATTTTTAATGGTTGTGTAAGCAAGCATCTTAAGTAATCATCTGGGATTACTGGGATAAAACACAATTTACAAAACATTTTGTTTTATGCAGTACCTGCTGATATGTAAACTCTGCATAAAACAAGGCCATACTGTTTGTTCATTTTCATTAATGAATACAGTTTTGTAATCAGTAAATTAAGTTTTGATATTTTTATTAAGTTGTTTATCAAATGTCTTTTCTTCAGTTATAACATTTTTAGGATACAGAATATAACAAAAAATAACAATCAAATGTAGTGTGTTCCAAAATTTGCAATATATATAAAAATTTCCAGGTTTCTATGGAGTAGACTCCAGGGCTATGGAATCAGTCAGGAAGCTGTGGAGTCAGGCCAGAGGAGTCGAAGTCAGAAAAAAAATGTGTCGACTCCGACATTTTTAAATTTACTTTAGTTTTTTTTTATTTAAATGAAAGAAAATTTATTATATATTTATTAATTTTTAAAATCTTTTTGTATTTTGTTATAATTAATTTATTTTAAATATAAAATGCATCTATTTAATTTATTATGTATGTAGTATTCTTTGTAGTATTAGTATTTAGTTAAATTATTTTGGCCCAATTGAATTTGAATATTTTTGAATCATTTCTTTATTATCCCTGCTCTGAATAAGTACTCTTTTTCTGAATGAGCCAGACTATCAGAGTACATATTTTTCTTTTCGGAACAAGGGGCTGAAGTAGCTAGCTAGATCCACTTTTTAGTTGGACTAACTCTTCTGGAAGGGTGAAATTGAAGTGCAAATGCTATCAAATATATGTAGATGTAGAATTTTATCATTCCCTTTTACCTCGTATTAAATATTTGTTAAAAATTAATTTTTTTATATGAATAAATATTAATGTAAATTAAATATTAAAAATACTAACTATAAAAGTATTTGGGTAAATGCCCTAGGCTCCTTTCAGAGTTTAGAGTAGGGTACCCCCTATGAGCACCTCTGCCCCCATAAAATGACTTGGTATTTAATTTTGCTGGAGTCAAGTTTTTGTTTACCGACTCTGCAGCCCTGGTAGCCTCTGAGGTCTCAGACCTTAACTCTTTTGATTTTTACCTGTGATTTTCCTAGCACTCAGAGGCTTTCATGTACCAGGAAAATATTCAAAACATGCATTTGAAGTCTATTTAAGTGTATGATATCTGAGATGTGAATACAAGTTCTGCTTGAGTAGGAGAGATGCACCAGTGTGTGTTTAAAAAGCAATTGCCAATATGTAGAGCTAATTATATTAATAAAGTTACATTTTTCTAAAAAGTGTTAAATCATGACGTTTTGGATATCCTGTGTACTTAAAAAACTCTACTTAATACACTTTAAGAATAAATTTTGTTACTTAAGGCTCATATATTGTATGTACTGAATAAATAAATACGATAAAAAAACACCTTTAACAATCCAGCAAATAAAATTTACTAAAATAAAAAAGGACAATTCAATTTACTAAAACAACAGGACATTCATGTCCAATGGGAGCAAGCATCAATTATCAAACCAACAACAAATATACACATGATGAAATATCTTGAAAGATTAGAGATTTTTAAAGTGCACAGGAGAAATTGGCTGCATCAACCATAGGGATGCAGACACATTGGCTACCACATGGCAATCTTTTTATGAAGATTAATTTTATTAAAAAACATTTTTATTTTTGTTATTTATTTTATTGTCTGCAACTACATTTTCATTTATTTATTTATTTATTTTGGAATTCTCATTTTCATTTATATTTAAATTTACGTTCTATTTTATGGTAACCGAGGAAGATCGGTTAAAAAACGATCGAAAATGTTTTTATTTTTTATTTTAGTAAATTTTATTTGCTGGATTGTTAAAGGTGTATTTTTTATTGTTACTTAAGGCAATAATGCAGTTTTTGTACTGCTATATGCATCTTTTTAGTCATTAATTAGTTCACTTTATTTTTATGTCTTGTCTATATATTTATTTGTTTATTTTTTTATCAATACCTGGTACATTTTAGCCTAATAAATGGATATGCCAGAAAGCAATAACTAATTAACTAGCTATATAGTAGAAATCTTTTATATTAATAGATGAAGCATTCCAGAAGGAAAAATGAACAACACTGATTTAGAAATAATGAATCTTGTAGATCTGCTCATTATATGATATTAAGCATTATGATACCAGAATATATTTTTCTTTTCAAGTACAGTTGAACCTGTCATATCAAACATGTTTATCTCAAAAATCTCTTTATCTCAAAATTTATTTTTTCCTCTGCATTGTCAGCCTAAATTTAATATATTTTCCATGCTTATCTCAAATAATTTTTCCCAAAACCTCTATCAAATTATGGACTGAAGTGTCAATTACGAATTCAAAGCTCAACAATTATATTATGTTAGCATAAATTGTAGTTGAGAAACATCTCTTGCAATATAGTACATGATTGCAACTAACAATGGTTTTCTCTGGCTGAGTTTGGCTTGAGTCTTATTGGTCAAAAAATCAAGGATCAGAAATTATTGACAAGTATTTCTGTTAAGGTATGTCAAAAATGTTTTATTTATACCCACCTAATACAGGTGTGTACTGTACTTGCTATTGTATTAATAAAATACCATATCTCCAATCAAACATATTACTGTTTACAGTGTATAAACCTCTATATCTCAAAACCTATCTCAAATTTTTTTCTCATTCCTATGAGATTTAAGATAGACAGGTTTAACTGTATTTAAAAATTTTCAATACTGTCTGTTATGATAAAATAAAAGTTGTTTCATAATTTATTATTCAAAAAAATTTTAAGGTTACATACAATATAATGAAACTTTGAAATATTTATATATAGATTAAAAGCTTTGTTATAAACAAAATTAAAATATTTAATAATTAACTTATTAATAAAATATTAAATATGAAAAATTAATCAATTATAACAACAGATTGGGTGACTGTAAAAATATTTAGTATATTTTTGAATAAAGAACATTAATAAGATAATTTTTCAACATCAGAATTTTTAAGGAATTCAAACTAATAACAATTTAATATATAATTATTAAGCTGGTGGGATGGACGAAGCAATTACAGTGTTAGCTTATACTCTGAAGGACCTGAAATCAAAGCTGTGTGGTCAAAAATTCAAGGAATTTGTTGGGAGATGGTCTGTCCCAAATGTCAGGCTAAATCTCTCACCATTTGATGTCCCCACTGTGGGTCTGGTGAAACCCACAATATGCTTGAAAAAAGACAGGGCAGAAAGAGTCAATAAACAAATAAATCCCTCAAATAAAAGACTGTCTTTATAAGTAAAAAATGTTTTGGACTGTCGCTGGTACAGGTATACCTCGCCTTACGTCGGTAATTTGTTCCAGGAGAGGTGATTTAAGTCGAATTTACTTGTCACTAGGCTAAACAACAAATAACCATTCCCAGTTCTGTATTTTATTTATAAATGCATTTTTAATAATATATGATTAATAAGAATCTATTTTAAGCTTACAAACAAATAAATTTTACTTTTTAATATAGTACAGAAAAAAAGTAATCTAAATTTACGAATACATGTATGTACATACTTGTAAATATACATGTTTACAATTTGGCAATGTTTACAATACATTGCAAACTCTTTATTTGTGAATGTGGTTTCTCTAAGACATTATAAAATAAGATGATTTTGTAAGGTTAAATAACAAATACAGTTATTAAAATTATTTTGCAATAGTAGAAAATAAACTAATTTTATGTTAAATTTACCAATATTGAGTGGCGCTGACAATGACGCCAAACAGTAGATATTGGAACTATCATGGAAAATGCCAATATTGAACTCTTAAAGACCACTAAATAAGATGACAACACAGAGTCCTAGATGTTCTCGTTTTTGTATTTCGTTCTCTAGGATTTATGATGATTATATTAACATTTACTGTAAATGTATGTATTTTAATATGATTTTATGTGCTTTTAACACTTTTCTAGTGATATTACGACTTCAATATTTGTGGCAGACAGACGTAAAGTTGAATAAAATTACTTAAACTTGATTTTTATTTTTCCATATATTTTTTTTTGACAAACAACATATAATCAAGAATGACTTAACTCGAAACAACGTAACCCAAGGTATACCTGTATACAGGGGCGCCGCTAGCTGTTTGAACGCCTGTGTGCAATACCGATTATGCCGCCCCCTGTTTAACTACGATTACCTATGCTGAGCTTGCCAGAAAGGCTCTTTGCCGTCCCCTGGACGTGCCGCCCGCATGCGGTGCACGCCTTGCACGCCCGCTTACGGCAGCCCTGCCTGTATAGTGAACAAAGAAAAATGAAGACAATTTATAGTTTCAATATATTTATATATTTTAAACAAATAAATATTTATTAAAATATCTACTTTAATTAAAATTTGCTTTTGATTATGAAATTTATTCATATTTAGAATGTTTAAGCTTTCTTTTATTTTTTTATTTTTTTTTGAAAAACTTCTACATTTTCAAGTTTGTGAAGCATTAATCTACAATATATATTAAAATAACAACAATGTGCAATTACAGAATTTTTAATATATTTTGTGGATTGAAATTTTAAGTGAAAATAATTCAACTGTTCAAATTTTGAATCAAACTATTATTTTGTCATAACTAATTTATCCTTAAATAATAATTTCTAAATGTTTCCATATGTTTCTAATCCTCAACATGAAAAAATAAATAAATTATAAATACTAAGTTTAAAACTTGGTAATATTCAAACAATTCAAAATATTATGCAACAAATGTTTTAAATTCCTTAAGTATTTCAGTACTTAAATAATATATTTATTTTCTCTTACAATATAATCTTCAAGACTAGAAATAGCTTTTTCATGATTAAATGAAAGTTTATTCTATTACTTTCCAAGAATACAATTGAAGGGCTTAAAGGAAGGAGGAGGTAACTAGCAAAATGATGATGCTGCAAAATGTTCAAAGTTTCTTTATATACATTACATCTGTCACATACTGCCTTCTTCCATCATTAAACTGCAGAATGGATGAAGATAACATCTTGAATCATTTAGACAGGAATTTACTGCCTTCTTTCATACTACTACCTCAAATTTTATGAAAATCTCAGTTATTTCCTTCTTCCATTGAGCCCTTTAATTACTTTATATAGAATTATTTTACAACAATTGTCTGCATAATAAGGTCTTTAATTTTATATATATATACTGATTTTAGCTTATAACTAATTAATAGATTTCATTTTCATTAACTGTTGTATACTTGATACAAACAAAGCTTAATCTTTATTAGTTATGTTTTATTTAAATTATTCAAAAATTATGCTTTATTGGAGTGAACTTTTAAATGTACAACTTAAGTGCTTTTGAGTCTTTTGACTTATCTTCAGAGACATAACTGCTTATAAAATAACAATATTTAACGTTGATATTTTAAAAATATTCTAAAAAATGTAAAGATTTAAATACAGGATTTTAAATATTAAAAATTCATATAAATAAAGTTTTAGTATAATTTGGATTTGATTGGAATTTTGGAAGTTTTTCTGATACTTTACAATATTTGTATTTTTATTTAAAGAGTGAATGCAACAAAACTTTATATATCATTGTAATCACTCTATGTCATTGAAATATCGTAATGTAATCTATGCACCTGATAATATTTAACAATTTTTAATGTATTTAATAGATGAAAACTATTTGCACAATTATGGATATTTCATATTTATTTAATATCTTAATTAAAATCTATGAAATACGAATCTTCAAGAATTATCTGTACTTTCAATACAACTATATTTATTACAGAATACTAATTGCTCACGTTATGAAAAAGAAAATTTAACATATAAGTACTGTAATAATATTTTCTAATCAGAATATCTGGAAAATAAATTACAAATACTTGAAAACTATTTTCCAAACTTTCTATAATAATCTAACATATTTAACAGGAAAGATAGATGATTCATTGAAAAATGATGCAATACTTCAAAAGAAAAGGGTGTGGTTTGAATATAACCCAAAATTCCTTTTAATTATTTACTATAGAGTATTTAATGGTAATTTTTCATTGGCATTTATGAACCCATTATATTGGCAAAAAAATTATATATTTTATAAAAATCAATACTAGTCTATAATGAAATGATTATTCCAAACAAGAAATAAAAACAAAAATTTTGACATAATTATTTAAAACAGAAAATAGTGACTCAGAAACTCAATGATAAGAAACAGACTCAATAAAGACTATCATGGACTTATTGAAACAATACAGAAAAGTTTTGTAAATAATGATATCATCATCATCATTATTTTTATACAGACCTTTTTGTGTGCATACTTCTTGTTATTAAAGGATTCTGTATTTGTTTTAGATATGAAAATGTTTAATAATAATGAAAAAGAACATGGTTGCAAAAACTACATCTTACTAAGACAGCTACCAACAGACTAAAAATACAAATTTGGCAAAACACTAATAACATTCGTGTTACTAATGTTTTATCCACATTACATTGGCCAACTCCATTCTCTGGATTGTCTTCTCTTGCATTAAAAAAAGAGCTGTGATGTTGACTCAACAGCCATTGCTGACAATCAACATTTAAAATATTACATTTAAAATTTAAACTCAATTATAAAAGATGATAACTTTCAATGACTGTCATGCTATATAACTTCTTGAATAAAAATATCTCATCTTAATGATAGCAATTATTTTAAAAATATAAAAATTTTTATATTAAATATCTTTGACAATTAATTTTAAATATATAACATGAATGAAACCAGTATTTTATTTTTAAATGCCATTACAGTATTTTTTTTTTAAATATTACAATAATTTAATTAAAGTTTCATTGGAAACCTTTTAAAATTCTTATATCAAAATCTTATTTTCATGTTTGCTGGAGAAAATTGTATATCATAAGATTTGTATCATTATTAAAAAATGTTTATAAATGATAACATTAATATTTTAACATTTATTTGATTTTATTTAAATTATTAAATAAATCTGTTTAAATTATAATGCATAATAATCATAATTTAAATAAATCTGTTTAAATTATAATGCATAATAATCATAATTTTCACATCATTTCTTAAAGTTTTACATTGTTGTAATTTGTATTTTCTCTATACTTATATCATAGAAATAAATTACTTAATCCAAATCATTGCTGGCCACATGGCTGAAACAGAAAGATGTTAAGGAGCTAGCCCTATCACTCTGGACAGGTTGAATCAAATCATGATCAAATCTGGACAGGTTGAAAAACCCCAACAATTTTTGAGGATGGTCTGTCCCTATGTCAGATCCCATCCCTCACCACCTGGCCATGCCTGCAATGGGGGGGAACACCATCTTAGTGCCCACAGTGTAGAGGAAATAAAAAAAAATCCAGCAACAGATTGCTTAACTTTCTCAGCAACATTTAAAACTGCATGTGTGGTACTAGCTGTTACATTTTATTATTAAAAACTTTTTATATTTTTAATTATTATAAAATGGCAAAAAGCTTAATTTTGAGAGTAGGGATGGGTTTTATAAAAAAAATTATAAATGCTAATAATGAGTAAAATCATCATTAAGTCTGACCCTACTCAAGATATGACATGACTCCCCTTTCTTCCCACTCTGTTGATCTTTAACCACCAAAATTTAATAGAATCAATTCCCTAATATACAAACCTCCCTGCAAAATTTCAGAAATCTTCAACAAAAACTACAGGAGTTATTAAGCTTCAATGAGGGTGAACAAAATCGTGCCCCCACAAACAAACAAACAAAAACAAACATCCATATATACAAAAAAAAATCCCTGAGTTTTTTTGCATTTTTTGATGTATCAAGGTCCTCAGTCCAAAAATGTAAAAATCTTGGGGGCCATTTTTTGACTGATCGTCATACTTTTTATGTTATATATAACAGAAACGGGAAAGTAAAAATCCAAAACCATTAAGAAAATTACAAAGTAATTAATGAAATATTACTTGCACAAAGATTGTATACTGTGTAACTTAGTAAAAGTTTCCTAATTTACTTTGCTAAAATATAAATATATGCTTTAGTAATTCTGAATAATTCATCAATAAGGAAATATTTGATGACATTGAAATTTGAAATTAAAAATGAAATAATAATTCTGATAGTATAATAAGGAAATTTCACTGAAAAATATATTTAAATAAAAATGCATCATATCATGCACAATCAGCAACAAGTACTTTTCTATAAAGTTTTTTCAAATCTAAAACAACAATTTTATTTTATTTTAAGAATATTAAAGTGCAAGTAACTATGATTTAAAATTTAAAGAAATATTAATTACTACATAAAGATGAGAGCTATTCTAAAGAAAAATATTTAACAATGGAAATAAATAAATTTCCATTCATACTGTATCTTTATAAATCGCTAAATAAAAATAGTTATTTCTGAGAATTGTTAAAAAGTTAAACATACCAGTAATTGAATCCAATATGGCATTATTAATTTTTCTGATAGCAAATATCTTATTTTCATGGAAAATGTTTACAAAATATATTGGTATGTGATACAAATTCACTATATATTCAACTACTCATATTTTTCATCTCATTGAGAAAATGAATAAATAATGAATGAATCATACAATTAATATATGGTTTTTCGTATGATGGAAAAAACTGGGAATTTCAGCAGAGTCAGAATTGTTTGTGATGATAACTTTATGTGAGCAAATCAAATTCAGGATAACTAATATTAAAAAAAACTTCAAAATGTTCAGAGGTTTTCTTTATTTATCAATTTATTCATTACTTTAATATAATATATTAAAGTAATGAATAAATATTTTAATATATTAATTATAATTTAAAGTAATTCCAGTTCAAATGTNTTTCACTTTTAAGGAATAGTAAACAAAAATTTTAAAGAAATTTTATATATATATACAGTATTCCTACAACAGGATTTGAGAAATAAGGAAATTCCCTGTATGACATAGCTTTACTCTAACACTGTTTGAGAATTGGAAACTTCCCATACAAAACTTCATAATTTTTAAGTACAAACACTGTCATTTGATATTTTTTATTCAAAGTGAGCATGCGTGTTATCTCATATTTACCATGGATTTTAGAATATTGAAATTTTCAATATTGTTTCATGCCTTTTGCCCAGTTTTCTTTAGTGAGAACTGATTTTATAATTTTTCTTCTTCCTTATTCTAGCTTCCTACTTTAGCTTTCCTATAAACCAGGTATTGTTGTTGATGATAGTGCTCTAAATCTGTATTTTTTTAACCATCAGTCCATAGACCAATGCTGATCTGCAGAAAAATATTTAACTGTACTGAAGCTGGTTTAGTTGATTACAAATAACATTTAAATAGTTATAGAATTATTGTACAGTACGTAACAAAGTGTGTAAGTAAGCATAACTCATTGTTTCTTATAATTACTTGATCCACATAAAATTATCCATAATTTTACTAGCCTATAACCCAAAAGACAGTCACTGTGTTTTGTCTTCATAAATTAAATTACAGGTTACTACATAAAAAGATTAAACCTTAAAGATCTCTTAGGCAAATACAAGAAAATGAAAATATCAGATTTTTATTAAAAAAAAAAAAGCAGAGAAAAATCAATATTGTGCTGATATTTCAGCTTAAGATTAATAGAAAAGCTAAGATAATGAAAATATTTTGCCAAAAAGAAAACATCCTCATTTAAGTGTTTAGCAGTGAAAAAATAATAATATTAATGTGCAATATTTTTGATTGTGACTGTTAGTTAATTATTGATTGCTTTAATGAGCATTCTTCTCTTAATTATGAGAAAGATTAGTATACTTTTTCCAACTTTTGGAACCTAACATTTTGTTTTGTGCTAGTTTTTTGTTTCATATAGCACAGATTTGCATAACATGGTATTTTTTAGTTGAACCTAACTTAACTACCATGTTATATGAGGTTAGAAGAAATGATATGAAAAATGTTAACATTCATTTAAAAGTCAATATTATAAAATCTCCCAATATAAGTTTGTTAGAGATGAAATTCATATTTTTAATTTGGAAGTATAATTTTCTGAAATTAAAATTATTTTTCAAAATATTTATTTATTTTAATGAAAAGAGGACAAATATATAATACAATATTTTAAAAAGATGAAATCTTTCAATATTTTGCTGTACATCTATAAAATTTTTGACTTTCAAAAACTAAGAATCAAAAATTTATAGAGTTTATGCAAAAATTCTGGAGTTAGACTCATTTTATTAATCGTTTCAATGATAAATAAAAAGAATTTAAATAAAATTAAACTCATTCTAACATAAAAGAATTCTTGGAAGATCAAAACCATTCTAATTTTTCACCATTTTAATTTCAAAGATTTTATTGAGCATGGATGTAGAACAAAAATTTATATTGTGTAATTATATTGTACAGAAAATTGTAATTATTGACTTAATATAACAAAGTATCACAAAAATGTTTGGAATTTTTGTTCAAGATACTTTAATAATTAAGAAATAACATTGTAGACACTTTCATGCACTGCTTAATTTATTAATTTGTATAATTTATCTTTCTCCTAGTCCCACCTATGTTTCTATTGATTTAACATAATACATATTTTCATAATTCATCTGTGCTAGATAATTCATCATCTTTTATAAGTTTTTATATATTTTATTACAATAATTATCATTTTAACAAATAGCATTCTTTACCTTAAAATATCCTAAAATAACACAAACGTCTTCTAACTGTAACAATGTGTTGAGTAATAACTGTCCACAAAAAACCTTTATCAGTATTGTGTTCGTTACGACCTCCACCGAGGTCTTCGGTCGTAACGAACACAATACTGATAAAGGTTTTTTGTGGACAGTTATCCTAAAATATTAGTGAAACTGCAATAAAACTGTTGTAAGATCATTTTAAAGTGAATTCAACATAAAATGCTTTAATGGAGCACAAAATTTAAAATTAATTTTGATAATGATGAGTGTAGCTCCAAAGCACTTGCAAGTAGTATTTTAGCTGTAATTTTAGTTTTGTGCTCCATTAAAGTATTTTGATTTTATTTCATTAAGTAGTTTGTAGTACATATTTTTCCTACTTAAAAATGGTTATAAACTTGTATAATAACTTAGTAAATAAAGAATCAAAGAGAGTAACACATATATAAAAATTTAGAAAGAAGTTGAAAAAAAATTAGAAAATTCAATTCAAAAAATTAAAATAGAATTAAATGTTTATACATGTAAATCTATCATTCGCAGCTATGTAAAAAAATACACAATGAATAATTTTCAAAAAATTTACGTAAGTTCGTCATTTGTGATAAAAAGAAAAATCAAATATGACTTGAAAAATAATGGACATAGAGGAATGAATGGCATGAGTACATTTTAGCCATAGAAAACACATCTAACCTTAATAGTCTAGATAGTTGGAATACTATTGGCATGATGGATGAGACAACTATAGAATTGAAAAGATGTATTTTTCCAATGTTAATATGAAGACAAATCATTAATGATATAACCTTTTGGTTCATTGTTATCACTAATCTTGTCTCTATCAATAAAAATTCAAATTCAAAAGAATGTGCAGTCTTTTGGAAAAAAATCTTTCAATCTTTTTAGTTCAATAATTGATAAGAAAAATTCTTTCTTCCAACAGAATCTTACTCCCTGCCATACCTTTACATTTGCTGCAGAACATTCTGGATGGGATATTTAATAACCTGATCTCACTCTCCTAGAAAATATGTGGATGTTATTAGAGAACTATACAAACAAATTTTTGATAATAGTCTACATCAGGGATTGTCAACCTTTTCTAAAATTAAATTAAATCTACTGACCTCTTTTATTACTGATATAAATTGAAATAAAAATTAATGTTTTAGTATTAAAGAAATCAAAATTTAAACTTGCATGTTTTACTTCACTAAAGTGTAAAGTTATATAAATTAGTATTATATATTATTATTTTTATTATATTTTTAAGGTATAATAGAAAAAAACTAATATATTAGTCCACTTTCCCAAACAACCCCTAGTAATGTATTGACTCCAGATAGATGAATTTACCCCTTAGAGATTGTTACTAGGGTTTCTCATTTCCCGGTATTTTGCTTTTCCCGGGATCCCGGGATAAAAGTGAACTGTTTCCCGGGATCCCGGGAAATCCCGGGATAGAATTAATTATTTTTAAGGTATACAAAATATCTTGAAATCAAATGATATAATTATTTTCCATTTTTTAAAGTAATTTTAAAGTTCTGTAACCTCCAAAATCATATTAATAATGCTGTGTTAGGTCTATAGGCCTATAATAAAAATTACCTTTAAATAACGTAGAAATTTTCACAAATAGAAAAAAATTAATTAAAGTTTGCTGGAAACTGCATACAACAACAACAAAAAAAATGTTTTGAATTGAGTTAAAAATTAAAAAAATGAACTTCTAATTTAGAAGGTAATTTTCGTTTTTTAAATAAAATATAATACAAAATATTGCAAACTTTTATAAGATTTTAAAAAGCAAAGATGGTCAATACTCCGATAACTCACTCTAATTCTTATTTTAGTAATGAAAAGTCTTGCCACCGAGAATGCCCTTTCCGATTCAATTGATGTGATTGGAATAGTGTTTAATGCATTTAAGAGAAGACAGATATTATGTGTTTTTTCACCTGTAGCCTGGAAGCTTTCGAGTTCGTTTTCGAGATTGTAGTACTTCTTTCGCTCTCTAGTATTCTTGATTTGTCTACCTTGGCTGCTTTAATAGCGGCATCAAGCTTAGAGCTCGATAATTCGGCAATTCATTTGGCTTTAATAATCAGGTTTATGAAGAAAAACTTCATACTTGCAGACTTTGTACTCGTTTGTATCCTTGCCCAATTTGCACAATCTGGCGTCAGGCATTTATTGAAGCTACTGGGCATGGTTAAAACTCAAGACAGCGTAAGCACAATTATTCCAGATATTACAGGTTCCGACAAGTAAAGAATTTTTATAGTCATGCCACAAATAAGCTATATATTGATTATTGACCATTTGTGACATGCTATAACGAGCAAAAATTTAAAAAAACTAATAGGTAGGTTTAAAATTAATAAATACAAATGTATTCTGGCAGTGAATGAGTTAATTATGCTTTCTATTTGCAAAACTCCTCAACCTTAACACAAAATAAGAAAAAAAGTGAATTTTTAAGAAATTTGCGGGATTTCCCGGGATATTTCCCGGGTTAAAAAAACAACCGGGATCCCGGAATCCCGTTTCAGAAACCCTAATTGTTACCATCATATTGGGAGCCCTGTTCTGCATAATTAAAGTATTAATTAATTTGTTAGTATTAATTAAGAATATAATTTTCAATCTGTTATAAAATATATTTGAAGGAAAGAATTTATTACTTCATAAGTTAAATTTACAGTTTCTGTTTCTAATATAAGTTCATTTATGTGAATTTTAACTTCTTATTTAATAATAATAATAATAATTCATTCATAGTTGGAAAATATAATTTTTTGATAGATATTGATTGATTCAATTTCATGCCAGATAAAATTAATACACTTAAATTATCATAATCTGTTAATTTACATCAGTATTTAGTTTGTAGTGATAGTTGAAAAGGCAGTATCTAAATTTGTATTACTACTGAATTTAGTAAGACGTTATTTCTCAATGAGCAAAACGGTATAATAGCTAAAATATAGATCCAAGTTATAGATAAGTTATATACCTGTGATCAAAAAGTATCAGGAATGGTTCAATAAAACATGAGACTTGAATTTATTCATCAAAATTTATTTCATCCTCTTCAAAATAATCCCCTCTGATTACAATGCACTTATGCCAACATTTTTTCTAATCCTTGAAATATGCTTTAAAGTTGATCCCTTCAGGATCTGCAGTGAATTTTGTTTTATGGTATTGATCGACTGAAAATGGTGACCATGATGTGGAAATTTTAGTCAAGAAACTAGGAAAAAGTCACATGGCATCATATCAAGTGAATACAGAGCTTGTGGAGATAGTGTACCAGAGCATGGTTCATCTCAATGACTTCTCTACCTTCCTTGAACATCTTGTACCACTTGAAAACATCAAGAGATTATGACCTAGCCTGTTTATGATTTAAATGGATAGGATGAACAATCTACACTACAATAGCTTTCAATTAGAAAGGAGACTGAATGGATCTCAAATCTATACAGATCACAACAGGCAGAAACTATCCAATACTGAAAATCAATCCCAGTTCATTTGCTCAATATCTAACATCATGCCACTGTGGGAGATTCTGAGAGATGTAACTTACATTAAATTACTTATTTTTCTTTATTTTAAAATGCTTGTATCTTGTATTCAAAAAAGTTGAAAGATTATTATATGCTGGTTTAAGGATTTTTTTATTGCCAACATTCAATTTGTCATTTACTACATCTAACAATGACAAATCTTTCAGCAATAACATTTTATTCAGAAAATAAAAGTTTTCCATTCTTTAACTCATGTAATGAAAAATTACTATAACAATACTTTATTGAATTAGTACTTAATTTTAATATGCATGTTTTACTGAACTATATTTTTTTTTACTTTTAAATGTTCAACAGTGTTCACAGATTTCAAACATGAACACTGAAAATCTTTAATCATGGACAGAAACTGGAAAATGATAAATGTTAAAGTTTAAAATTAAAGCTTGGTATAGCATTGATACAGTAACTTTATTTGAAAAAATTTCTGACTGATTTTTATGCTATTTCTGAATTTCACAAATACAGTAGTTCTGGTAATTTAATATGGAAGAAATAGATTTAACAAATTTAGAAAATTTTCAGATGATTTCTTTAAACTTAGGAAGTAAGAGGTTATAATATTTATAATAATGTTAAGAATTGAATATATAGTAATAAACAAAAGCTCTTAATTTTATTTTTTGGAAGAATTTAAAACTGCTATAATTACAAGTTTTCATCTCTCATTTGAATTCTAAGAACAAAATATAACAACAACTATAATTTTAATCATTTTATAACTGCTTATATAAGTATAAGAAATTAAGTTTCAAGTTTAAGAATATTCAATCAGAATTTAATTTTGAAACATTAAAACTACTTCAAATGCATTTTATAGTGTTTAAAAATAATTTTATTAAAATTATTTTAAGCATTTTAAAATATGGTAATATCAGACAATAAGAGGAAAAAACCGTTCTAGATTTTACTGAGGAGATACTATATGCTACTGAGTTAATAAATATAACTGGATTTTCTATATCATCTGTACCAAAAAATTTTATTTGTTTTTTTAATGGCTTTCAAAGAAATACAATGATATCAATATTCAATAATTTGCTTTAGACAATTTCAGTGAAATTACCAAACATACATTTACCTATTTTGCATTTTTTTGTACATATTTTTAATTTTATTTCTATTTTTATCATTGTTGGTATTTATTCTACATTTTTCATTATCTGTTTAGTTCATTTATGCATTTTTAGATATTTTTAGGTGTTCATATTCGTTTGTGTGTTTTTTTTTGGGATTTCAGTCATTGCATATTTATTCATTAGGTATTATTCAGAAATCTGGCATTCTCATTTCAAATTTTTTGTTCTGGGATCATGTTTAAATTACAGTATATTCATCAGAAATACATTCATGTTTTGTACATTTTGAATAAAAACCATTATTCAATCTTGAAGAAAGTTGATAAAAATTGACCAAAATCATTAAAAAATTAAAAATATTACTGCATTTTTGTGGTGTGGTTATCAGTGAAATATTTAAAATAACAATAAATAAAATAAAATATATCAATTCTCAAACAAAATAATAATATACAATAATATACAAAAAATACACATACACAGACTAAAATAATTATAATTTAGTAAAGCTACAAGAATATAAACTGAACATTCATCAAAAGACTAGACAATGAAATTAAAAATTCTCTAAAACAATTTTTAATAATTTTATTTTTCATTTCATCAAAAGTTACTCATAAGTATAATAAATATAACTTTTGCTATGAAGGCAAACACAAAAAAAACAAAATCAAATAGTATTGTATAATAATGATCTTAAGAATTGTTATTTGATTCCTAATTGACTAAGTAAGAATCAAATAACTAGTGCCAGAAAACAAAACAAGATACTTTATCAATGACAATTAATCATTATAATGAACTGTACTTTGCTCTCATAAAGTATATTTATAACTTACAATGGAACAAAAATAAACACAGATGATAAATATAAATTCAGACAGTGGGAAATTTTGTGAAGTAAAAAGTCTGGATTAAATTTTATTACTTACTTTTTAACAGAATAAATATAATATTATTTAATAGAAGTCTATTAAATTTTTATAGGAAGTTTGGCCTAAATTTTTCTGGAATATCTGGCATGACCAAAGCCACAATGGGCTTGAAAAAAATTTTTTAAAAGTTTTTATAGACCCTTCTTAGTACCAGCAGTGCAAAAAGAGTTAAAAGAAAAAACAGTAAAAATAAAGCATTGACAAGGCAAGTGTTAATATAGAGTTCTCACAGAAAGATATTGAAAAAAATGAATAAAATATTCTTATAATACTGAAAATATTTAGATTATAGCATATAATTCAGCATGTATATGAAATAGTAATAACTTAAAAATTAATAAAATAACTTTGCAAACTATACAAAATCAATAATTTATAAACTTCTGTAATTATATATATATGTTGCACTCAAAACCCGTTTTTAGTTATAACGCGTTTTAACAAGTTGAAACTAGTTTATACTGGATGTCTTTGTTAAAACTCGTTTTGTCTAGTTAAAACTAGTTTTGTCTAGTTTTATACTAGTTTATACTGGATGTCTTTGTTAAAACTCGTTTTGTCTAGTTAAAACTAGTTTTGTCTAGTTTTAACTAGACAAAACGAGTTTTAACAAAGACATTCAGTATAAACTAGTTTCAACTTGTTAAAACGCGTTATAACTAAAAACGGGTTTTGACTGCAACATATATATATAATTACAGAAGTTTATAAATTATTGATTTTGTATAGTTTGCAAAGTTATTTCATTAATTTTTAAGTTATTACTATTTCATATACATGCTGAATTATATGCTATAATCTAAATATTTTCAGTATTATAAGAATATTTTATTCATTTTTTTCAATATCTTTCTGTGAGAACTCTATATTAACACTTGCCTTGTCAATGCTTTATTTTTACTGTTTTTTCTTTTAACTCTTTTTGCACTGCTGGTACTAAGAAGGGTCTATAAAAACTTTTAAAAAATTTTTTTCAAGCCCATTGTGGCTTTGGTCATGCCAGATATTCCAGAAAAATTTAGGCCAAACTTCCTATAAAAATTTAATAGACTTCTATTAAATAATATTATATTTATTCTGTTAAAAAGTAAGTAATAAAATTTAATCCAGACTTTTTACTTCACAAAATTTCCCACTGTCTGAATTTATATTTATCATCTGTGTTTATTTTTGTTCCATTGTAAGTTATAAATATACTTTATGAGAGCAAAGTACAGTTCATTATAATGATTAATTGTCATTGATAAAGTATCTTGTTTTGTTTTCTGGCACTAGTTATTTGATTCTTACTTAGTCAATTAGGAATCAAATAACAATTCTTAAGATCATTATTATACAATACTATTTGATTTTGTTTTTTTTGTGTTTGCCTTCATAGCAAAAGTTATATTTATTATACTTATGAGTAACTTTTGATGAAATGAAAAATAAAATTATTAAAAATTGTTTTAGAGAATTTTTAATTTCATTGTCTAGTCTTTTGATGAATGTTCAGTTTATATTCTTGTAGCTTTACTAAATTATAATTATTTTAGNAGATATAAAACAAAACCTGCCAATTCAATAAATGGAAAAAAAATATTATATGGAATTCAACGAAAATGAAAATTTGCTTGATAATTCAACTACGCTTGTTGGAGAGAACAATAAAAACACTACACTCAACAAGCCACCAATAAAACTCAACTGCCTAACCTATAACCAAAGTCTCCTTTTAATTTGTTTTTTAAAAAAAGCGCTTGATAAACTTGCCCCGAGCTCCCCTATTATTTTAAAATATTTCACTTACACAAAAATATTCTAGACTCTCTAACGATGTATCAATAACAACCTTGTTACTGTACAGTACTTTACCGCATATAAGGCGCACCCCTTTCAGCACAGAATATTCCGGAAAAGAGTATTTAATGTATTTACCTATAGCTTATTGAAGGCCGTTTCGGGAATTCGTTAGCCTACTGAAGATCGAAACATCACATATAAGACGCCAGCAATTTTTTTAGCCTTTTTCTGGATCAAAGTTGCCTTTTATATGCCATAAAAAACGGTAATTACTTCTACCGTTCAAAAAAATCATTTAATTTTATCGACATAAACGTTTACCAATTCTTAAATTATAAGCAAATTACGCGAAAAAATAATAGAAAAAAAATAATACGATAATAATAACAATAAAAGAAGGAAACGGAAAAATACTCACCGTTATGTTTTTTAATCTTCCGACGATATTTCCCTTACACCTGCGACCCATGATTGGCGAAGAAGCGTAGTCGCATTCGGCGTGTTTGCTCTCTTCTCTGATAGTGGGCCCGCAACAGGCCGTAGTAGGTAAGGCCCCACTGGTCTGATTTGTGATAGTAGTTGCAGCCACGCCCTCTCCTTCTCCCGCAGCACACGACCGGGCAAGAATGGCGCTAGTGAACTCTTCTGGTGTATAAGGACGTAAATCGGCTCTGACTTCGGTGGGTTTCGATTCGACGATATCTTCCACTTCCCAATCTAAATCGTCCGGAGGTTCGTAATATATGTGATTACCAACACACGTAGTCGTCATCTCTGCAACAATATTCGAGAGAATGAAAGAATTAAATTATTCGCAACTCGTTTTTGCCGAAAATAGAATCTCATTAACGCGTCTTTGAGTATTATGATCGATTTTTGTTTGTCGGCCATTTCTTGTTACTGCCGACTCTATTAAATTAATCAGCTGACAGCCTCACGTGACTCGTTGTTGGTCCACTTCGTTATTAATGCTATTCACCTCGGTATTCTTGTCCGGAGTAATAAAGTATCCCAAACTATCATTTGTCTCTATCAGCAGTATGTAGGCTACGAACCGGTGGAATAATAAACGCGTACACATCTTTAAGATTTTTTTACGACCGACAATTTAAACTGTCGTCTGTGGTAATATAGACGTAGTTACTAATTCTGAAATATATGTAAATCCATTTGAATATTCATTTCGAAAACCAAAACACCAACTTTATAACAGAGACACGTCTGAATATCGAAGGTTTTGTTTTGTTTATAGGAGCAACATATAATACTTTAAATTTATACTTTTTCAAATAAATGTATGTACAAAAGTACAATTTTAAGTATAAGTTACGTTATTTATTCGTTATTTTAAAGATTTACTTCCCGTTTCCGTTATCATTTAGACGGGAAAAAAATGGCCGCGAGTCTGTTGCTGAAGAGAAATTTGTTTATTCTACATAAAACTTTATTATCTATTCTGAAGGTTTTCTAAATGCAAGCAATGGTTGATTTATTATTTTTTATATGGAAAAAATTTCTGTAAAATATAAAAATGGAGTTATGAGACAATTACGATTGTTTAACATCAGATAAAAAGATTATTAAGTAATCCATCATCATCAGCAGCAATTTTAAAACAGGCAAAAATAAAAATTGCAGTTTACTAAAGCTGACAAGCATTACTAATCCTTACTAAATTTCAAGATAAACGTATAGAAATGTCGTAATTATTATTATTTTTTCCTAAAACAATGATGAAACAGACCTATAAAATCGTTTTATAAATATCAAAAGTACTATTGATAGAAACCTTTTAAAATGTAATACTAAACAAAATGAAATCCAAATAACCAGAGCTTGAAAGAAGTAAGAAAGGGGCTTGGACAATCAAACGTGGGACCTTACCCCTCTCCCGAAAACCACAAAAATACGTAAATATAACCGATAAAAACAGCTTTTGAATCATATAGAATCTTTTTTATATATATGTAAAAGACTAAATTTTACGTGCTTCTATGTGATGGAGGCCTTAATATTTCTTCTACCTGAGCCTATCAAAGATTAAAAACAAAAAATGGCAAAAATAGCTACGTTCTTCGAAAATAATTATCCTCAAATTTTTATTGGAAAGAGAAGGCAACATTGTTTCTATATAAACACCCTTTTATAAACATTATTTAAATTAAGTATCGAGCCAGTTATTTAAATTTTTTTTCTTAAATTAATTTACCAGAATTAAGTAGTTTATAAATTAACTCTGAAAGGAGAATAATGAGAGACTTTTAACTGAAACTACAATGTTTCTTCTAAAAATCTTTTTTTTCCCCTCCTTTAAGAATTCCAATTAAAAATAAAACAATAATACAATTTCTAAGGACAGTAGAAAGTAAAGTTTTATTGGGCTGCAATTTGTAAAAATTGTAGACCTATAAATTCCCACCGAGGTCCGTCTATTTGTTCTTCCTTAATCGCGAGAACGCAGTTAGATAGATGAAAGCCGAAACTAGATATGAAAAGCTTAGGGATAGGAGGAATCGATTAACTATATACGAACTTCCAATACAAACCGGAAGTCACATATTTCACGTTAAAAATTTTCCCCTGAAAGGTATTAGATGACCGGAACGACTCTATTGCTAACAGGAAAAGTATGATGTACTGGGACAAAACACTACTAATTTGAGGTGGAGAGCATATAATTTAAATTAAATAAATTTAAAATATGATTAAAAATTGCCGCCCGGCATTGTGGCAGTGTCACAATCGCAGTGTGCTCGCTTGTAAATTAACTTAATCCAAGAAAACTTTTTCAGGTGAATAATTTCGAATATCAATAAACAAGCTCCAAATACTCATAAGGGTCTACTAAAACCTATTTTTGAGTTTTTATAAAGTTAAATATGGATTTTATGAAGAAATCTCAATTTATGCTAAACATAATGCTGGATATTTCTACCATTCTTGAGTTTTAGAATTTTAAAAAATAAATAAATATTTTAGCAATTTGAGTCAGTAATATCTTAAAATGAGAAAAATTATCAATATTATAAAATGAGAAATGTGTATTTTACGACCTGCAAAGTTCCATTATGTTGAATTTTTTAGGGAGATTTATACAGTATTTACATCGATGTACAGGTATTGACCTTGATCGATATTATTGGAATCGCCATATTAAAACCTGCAGAAATCCGAATGTATAACCTATTAAATTATTTATGTGGCGCAGAATATAAATACGATAATAATAAAAAAAAAAGACAATGACTATTTCTTCCGTCGACTAACATCTATATTTAACGAAGAAGAGCGAAATTTTTCGATTTTCAATATGCACTTGGCTCTTAAAATATGGCTCTCGGCACTATTAAAATATGTAGCGAAGAGTACAAAGCGCTACAACTCCTCAAAAAATAATAATTTTAATTAAAAAAATTAAATTCCTTTAACTTAAATATAATGTTTATATAAATTTTTTGTTGTTATCAATAAAGTGTAAGAATATATGTGGCCACCGTAATTAAATTTTATTTGTTAGCGCCTATCAAACTTAATTGCTGTCTGCGCTACTGTATTAATAATTAAACTGTTTATTACAGAAACTTGCGAACCTGAAACGTATTCCGTATTTTAAATCTTGTTTCTTAATGTACTCGTATATTTATTCCGATGTTTAAGAAATAATTATTATTATAGTTTATGCTGCAGTAAGCTATATTACGATGCTTCTAGATGTAACGTCAGAAAAGAATTTTATTATTTTAGAGGTAACACGTACAGTGCAGTACTTCGAGGTATCGTACAAGTCGAATGTTGATGCACGAATAGGTATGTTAAATTGCAAGGTCAAACGTGCAGTGACGTAAGGAATTGCTTAAACATAATTTGATATGAATTTAATCGAAATTGAAAGTACTATAATTTCTATATTTTAATAAACTACTTGTAATCACAAATACAATAATTAGGCACAAATATTTATTGTTAAACCTAATTAAATGAAAACGTTAACAAAAATTTTTTTTAAAGTAATAATTTACAATGCCGACGAAATAAATAAAATTATTAAAGTTACTCGTTAGACTATTAGAGTAATTGTTTGTCAATGTTTGAATAACCTGTTTAAATCATTGTTATTCGTTCATATCTAGAAGAACGAAAACATAATGCCATGAATGAGACTTGGTAACAGAGTAAACACGTGGCAATCGACATAATTCAGAAAGGACCTTGAAACATATGGGAGGACATCTATTGCTTCCCGGATAGCCTCAATAAATTAATTTTTTTTTTTAAATTTGTGTGTAAGTAAATTACAGAAATAAAATAGTCAATGAATGCTACAGTAAATTGAACAGAATGCATTGATGTGTACACTTAAAAATATCAGTTAGTTCATCACATTATAACTCCTATTCAGCTTTACAACTGACTTTTATATGATTGACATTGTATTTCACTTGAGACATCTTATAAATCAGAAAGCATTAATAAATTAATTTATTAATGCTTTCTAAAATCTTATAAATTAGAAATAAAATATTAATGCCTTATAAATATTTTATAAGTTATCAAATTATATTTATTTTAATCATTCGTAGAATATAATTTTTGTTTGATTTAAATTTACTTATGAAAATTAAAAATTAAGACTGGAAACATCCAGATGATAATACAGGTATAATAAATTAATTTGAAAATCTAATGTACAGAAAATAAAAAGTAAATAGGCTAACATAAGAAAATAAATTTAACTCTATAAAACATTTCTTTTGCTACCTACTGTTATTAAATAAAATATCAATTTTGTTTTGCACTAATTTTAATTTGGATATACAGTTTTGTATCTAGCAAATAACAAAATTAATTAATGTAATTAATTAAATATTTAACGAAAGTAATTTTTAAAAAACGTTATTTTAGTTCGTGTACATGAAATAAAATTCAATTATATAATATACCTGTGATATAAATAATCACTAATTAATTACAGAAACAAGGTCTAAGCTTTAGTTTAGACCTTGTTTTTAACTTCTATCTTACACTAAACCAGGGCCTCTCAGAGTTCGAGAGAGGCTCGGGCCATTTACCTTTATGAGGCTCATCATATTAAGAAAACCAAAACAGCATTAAAAATTATTTTTTTTAAATAATAAAATTTGATTTTTAAAAAAAACGAGTATTTTTTCCCTTTAATACGCGAGAAATGTACCGGAACGAATAATTCGTTAAATGTTTTTGAGGTCCATATCTCGGGGCTAAATGGCTCTTGATATAAAGCCTAGTTTAAGCATTATAACCTTTGACATTAACAATAGTTAACAGTAGCTAACTATCTGCCCAATGGTAAGGATGGATGGCATAGAATGGTTATCTAAATTTTGGTTTAGGCTACACCATATTGAATTATTTCGAGAATCTAAGGTATGCGTGGAAAGAAGCTATCGTGAGGAATTCGTAAAACTTAATATTGTCAATATTTAATCTACAAAAAATGAAGTTTTGCGAAGAAATGTCTTACAAGACCATTGAAAAATTTTACAAACGAAAGTCTGAACAGCCGTACTTAAATGGTTTTGTACTTGTAATTTAAAAGTAAACAATTCACCAGTTAAACAGGTTTGTCTTATATGATAGAAACTTATGGATAACTTAATTAAAGCATTCTTTCACTCGAAATGCATAATTAAAACAAATGGCAGTAAAATGAACTAAAAGAATTATGACGTGTTATCAGATGCCAATTAAAGTATTTTATAACCAGATCTGCAACATATTTCTTCACACGATTGACAGTCGAGAAAGAATAACTTCTTTTGTTTCTGTAGGTTCTCGTTATATCATCTATTTTACGATCCGAGGTTAAAAGTCCATCGCTGGAGCGTGTCAATAGTCAAACAGTCGAACCATTACGATGCCAACAGGATACATCTCAAACTTGTCTCAAAATTCGTTACTTTTCTTACATTTTAATGGAAAAAATGCTAATGAAAATAAATAAAATATAATTATTAAAGAATATGTAACTATTTTGAATATGACAACAACGGAATATTTATATTAAAGGGTACAGTACATAAGAGTGGTCGAGAAGTCGGTAATCGTTATGCATCGTTCGTAGGCCAACCATAGATAGTGGAGTAACGTGAGAAATGACGCCACGTCATTCTTTATCCGGTCTATCCGCCAGATTAATATCAAAATCGGAAATTATGCAAAGTCATCTAGTGGAAACGACAATCACGCTACTAAGATGTAAAGAAGGGAGCATTATTAATGACTGTTATTCGCTGGAGGTTATTTTCTTTGTTATAGTGTTATCTATAACACTTATCTACAAATCTTTTGTTATCTTCATGCATAATGGTAGGAAATATTATGTAAAATTTTGTAAGCTATCTTAAATGTATTTCTAGAAATGATGATTGATACAGGAAAAGATAGTGTTATAGAAGCTTCATGGAGTCCAGGCAAATTTAAATTAGAGGGCTTCACGTACAGTGTTGACTTCGAACATTTTTCTTTCAGTGGGTTTTTTGAGGGAAAAATTTTTTTATAAAAGATCGGTTTGGGGCCCCCTTTTGGTGGGGGCCCCAGGCAATCGCCCATTCTGCCCACAGGATAACGTGCCACCATCTGTAAAAGTTGCTATAAAGTTCCGCTTAAAGTAATTGAGCTTCTTCAGTTAACAACGTTGTTTTGAATTGTTAACTAGAAAACTCCTAGTTAATTTAAGAGAAAGTTCCTTCACTTCTTTTTATTACAAATTTCTACAATTCAACGTTACTGGTAACTTTTACTAATTATACATATTTTTATAAATTCTAAGATTGTATGCTAATTTTGTAATTATATATTCTTACAATTAATTAGCTAAACATAAATAATCCTATCTAAATTGAACTTCCTGTTAAAATATAATTAAGCCACGTAAACGAATATTTAGACGTTATTAACACCGAGAAATTGCGTTTTTAAAAATCGTTCTCAAATTTTGAATTACATAAATTGTATCCAATTTCGATAGTAACAATTTTTGTTGTGCGAGGCGTTACGTCTCTATCGTGGTCTTTCGAGGCCCCTTTTATATAAGTTTATGTGACTTAAAACTGTATCACACGATACTTGATATCGAGGATCCTAACTGCAAGCCTTACTAAATTCCAAGTACCGGTCAAAGATGGATTATCAACAGTAGCCTATATTTGTGTGTCTGAGGCTTTAAAACGCAAAGCCCTAAGCTAAAGCCTAGATCACTTGTGTTTAAAACCGCAACGGGACTTTGATTGATGTTTTTAACAATTTTTGTTCCAAATTTATAATTTATAAACTATTCTACTGAGCTATAACCGTTTTAAACAAACACACACTTCCTAATAAATCCTTAACACATATATTTAAGAAAAATATTAATATTGATGGTAACTATAAACAGGAAGAATCTAATATATCAAGTAATTATTCACAGATTTCATTAATTTTTTTAATGCAAACATCAGATCACTATCTGTATCCGGAAAAGTATTTCCTTTCCAAATCGCTAGAGTATAAAATCTGTTACTAGAAGAGGATTGATTGAATAATCTGATTGCAAAAGAGAAGCTCTATCCCCGTTAAGTCGCCTTTAGACACGGAATATGACACTAACTGGCCCTTGGGAGTCATCATATACTGAAATCGAAAACCAGGAGATGATATTTACGTTACAATTTCAGACTCGTTAATACTCTAAAAATTCATCTGGAAGATAAAAGACAAGTATTCTTTAGACATATCTCGTTTCCGATCGATACTGGACAGTTAAAAAGATTAACGGAATCATCATTTTCACCCTCTATTTAGATATTATTTCATTCATGAAAAGAATTAATAAAAAGAGTCAAAAGAAAATAGATAAACTATTAATTTATTAAAATATTTTCTTTTTTCCAGTCTTCTTATACAAATATAACGCTACAAGAAGATACGTTAACATCATTCCTTCTGATCTTTCGACCATTCTCTATCTTCACTCCAATTTATACAATTTTCATCATATATATTTATATCCATTATAAATATATGATATATATGTTAACTTCATTAAACATAACACCATATTATTGTATATAGATATATATTAGTTTATACTATATAGTATATAGTATATACTGTACAGTATAAACTAATATATACAATAATGTAGTGTTATGTATAATGAAGTTAGTAGCCTGACATTTCAACTGTACACATTCATTGTCCTTCTGCTCAAAGAAACGCCAAATTTGCCAAGTTTTATTGTTCATAATGTCAGATACGTTGCAAGCTACGATATAAGAGCAATGATCTGGTAATCAGCTACGGTACTGGCATGTCGCACGTGACCTGACTGCAACAACACTGCTCAATTTTCATTTGGCTTAAGAGTTCTTCCCATATTTTCTAATGTTTACTACAAACATTCTTCCGCATTTTCGAGTAGACCTATCATTAAACTTTGTCAATGTCAATGATCCGCTAGGATATAAAAGAGTTATTCTATTTCCAAGAAGTAGAGAAGGAAGAATAAATAAATGACGCTAAATAATGAAAACGATCTTTTACTGAGCATTTCTGTATATTTTCTTGCTTTATTCGAATATTTTTAATGAATTAAATGGTTTGTAAATCGTCCTAATTTTTATTATAGGCCTAAACGCTAATTTAATAAATTCTGGTTTATTAAATTAAGTGCTATTTGCCATAAGGAAAACTAATTAAATTTTAACCTTCCATTAAAGGAAATAAAGTTTATTTTTTTATTTCTTTTAACGAAACCATTAAAATAATCAGCGAATCGTGCCTGAAGATTCATTCGGCAACTTTAAACCGAGTTAGACTATATTCTGCCGGATGAATACAAATACAGTACATTCAAAACAGCTGAACGGTCGCTTACTGAAACGTAAAAAATGACAGTTGTTTAGAAGTGCCCATCATTGGAGGTTCTACTATATCATATTAAATTATTCTCACAAAAATATAATTCTTCCTCTTAAAATCATCTATTCTACATGAGAAGAGCAATAGACTAACTTTTCGATATAAAGTAATGCACTACATTAGGCCTGTATGTCTAGGATACAGAAAAATCATCAAACTTTCAGTAAAATGAATCATTTATCTCGTTTTTTGTTCGCAGTTATTTAAAATAATAACTAATCTCTTGGCTTATTCAAAAATATTAAAATTGAAGTAAAATTTCCTATTAAAAGAACATTTTTAATCCTACAATTTTCGAAAGATGTTATCAATTGCTCGCATTTAATATTAATACAGATCGAGATGTTCAATTCGATAAAACAGCACTTCTAATATTTTATTAACATTAAATAAAGAAAAATAGGAAGAAGCTGCATGAAATAAGAACTGGAATTTTTTTTAATCGTATCTTCTTCAAATATAACTTCCACAATTCATAACTGCTTCAAGGAGACATTAAAATGAAAGTTAATACGATATTTAGAATGGCAAATCTATAAAAAATAAATGGATATTAATATTTTTTAATGCTAAGATACGAATAAAAAGATGCTGTTAAAATTTTAACTGCACTCAATAATTAATGTAAGTACTGTAAGATAGTACTAATCTACAATACTGTAAATTATTTATCTAAGTAGACCATGGAGTGGATTGGATCGTGTGTGATTTATTTTCATAAGAGCCTCCTGGGTCAAATTGTGCCAAGTTACTAGTACACTACTGGGTCGAAATAAAGCTCTATATAAAGGATTAAATGGATAAATAATCCAGGTTTGATGGTGGTCTTTGTGTTCTGGTTGGTTCTTTGCAACATGTTATTAATTGTTCCCGTCACTTTAATTAATAGTAGCTTATTTCCAGTACTTACACAGAATTAAAATTTTCTATATTTGGTATTTAACCAGGTAAAGTAATGCCTATCCATCTACAATACTTATAGCACTGTAAATACTATAAATCACTTACCTAGATAGTAATGTAGATAGGCAAAATTGTGCCTATCTGCAGTACTACCAAGATAAGAAATCCTACATAGATAAGTATTACCTAGATAAATAAGATAGATACTGTATTTAAATTTCAAATAAAAAATTGAGAAAATTCAATGCTAATTTTATAAATTTTTACTTTTGTAACTTTTATAAATCTTCAAACAAATAATATCAAAATAAATATTATAAAAATTTGGGAATTTTAAATCAGTTGTCAGTAAATACTAAAT
This sequence comes from Centruroides sculpturatus, assembly GCF_000671375.1. Taxonomy (NCBI): domain Eukaryota; kingdom Metazoa; phylum Arthropoda; class Arachnida; order Scorpiones; family Buthidae; genus Centruroides; species Centruroides sculpturatus. The sequence goes on along the minus strand of NW_019385516.1, from coordinate 185,989 downwards.
ATATTGTAATACTGTATTTTATGTATCGTAATTATAATACACAGATATACGTAGATTTTATGTAATTATTTTAATTTTGTTTATAATTTAATAAAATATATTTTAAAAGTCTACACTTAAAAAAAATATTTCTGTCAAAGAATAAAAATTATAATTATTTAAAAGCTTTTATAACATTGCACTCAACGAAGCGACGAGGTTATAAATATTGATTTAGTAATTTTATTTTAGTTAAAATCTAGCTCTTACGCCCACGCTTTCGCTCTAGAATATCAAATAAATAATATCGAAAACGAAAACTGCGATATAATTTAAGCAAGAATTACTGTCAGAGTAATCGAATAACCGCATAATTATTTCCGGTATTAAGCATTTAAATGATTACTTCAATATTTTACTGCGGTGTAAACAATGGGCGGAGAAAGAGGATGATATCAATGACCGTTTTTGCGCACAGATAAACCATTTGACAGCCTCTAATCTGTTAGTAAACGACTGTGTAACTCATTAACTGACGTTAAGGAATAATAACTTGTTTCGTAACAGAATAATATAACGTTTAACTTAATCTTATCGAATTGTCAAGGTTAACCTCATACAATTTCTTTTAATTTGAGGTTACATTTACACGAATGTCAATACGAATTAACATATTCTAGTCTCGTTTTTAAACTAAATAATAATTTGATCTGTTTATATAAACAGATCAAATTATTATTTCCATGTATAGATCATTTACACTCCTCTCCTTTCTTTCCAAGTAATTTCCGTTTGTTTGAAAAACTTTCAAGCAATTTCAAAAAAATTCAGCCAAAAAAAAAACATTCATTTATGGTCATAAAGATTTGTTTTTTAAGTAATTAAAATATTTACGAAGCATAACATTACTTGTTTGCGACGTAAAAACTATTATCCAAAATTAGAGAATGGCGCAATCGACTGTTCCTTTAATCAAATTAACTTATACACATGTATCCCCATTTGTTATTAAAAAAAATGTTTCTACTGCGTATGGGCGCCTAACACTAATAATTTATTAAAAAGAATCGGTCAGATGGTAGGAAATGTAAAATTACATCCTCAACATAATGGAAGGAGAGTAAATGTTTTGCAATCGCCGCTTCATTTATGCAATCAAACCTCTACGCAACGGCCATTGACGGAAACATAAAAAAAATGAGTGTTGTTCGGAGATAATTTTGTTTTAGAAAAATACTTTCCTAAAAAAATTGACCGTGTTTAGAGGTGGCTGTTACTGGAGGTTGTATTGTGTATATATAAACTTACATAGATATAGTCGAATCCAAACTCCAAACAACGGCCATTTTTAATGTTTCCGTCAGTGGTCGTTGTTCAGAAGTTTGACTGTATATGCACACATTTACGAGGAAATGTATATTTTATAATTATATATAAAATTATAAAATATACAGTATATAAAATTGCATTTAACATATATGTAATAAATGTAATTTTATTTGTCGAGGACATCTCAACTAGTTTTGTGTTAAAATAATAGAATTTCAAAATATAAATTCAATCTCCGTTTTGTAATGAGATTTAATATTTTTAACAGTCGTTACGACTGTTAAAGATGATCATAATTAAAGCATTTAGAATTACGTTTATTGCAGAAATCCGGAGTTTAATTATCGAAAGTTATTGTTTCGAATACAAATGCATTGAAATCTGTATCCTCTATATTTAGGAATTCATTAACAATTGTATATTTCAGATGTAGAGATTCATTGTCCTCGATCAGAATGGCAAATCGATTGCTAGAATAGTCTACATAACCGAATTGATTTTTTCCGAATTTAATGGTATAATCACTTTAAAAAAATATTTTAATCCGGAACTGACGTGCAAATTTATTAAAATTAAAGTATATAAAAGTTTCAGCAAGATATATTTAAGAATGAAAAGTCATTTAATAGAAAATAAATCCTTCGACCTAGATCTGAAATAGTAAAACCATTATAATCATAAATCACTGGTATTAATACACTCGCACATTGAAAGTCATTCCGTAATTACTAGGTTCAAAGTTCAACCAAGTTAACGTAATATCCCGATTCTCTTAGCTGAAATTAAGCCAAATCAAAGCATTAATTTTCTCGTAGAACATTTTATTAATGTATATTTAGAGTTTAATATTTAACTTTAGTATTCCAATATCGCTCGTACTTAATATAGATTATAAATAAGCTCATATATGCTAATAAATTTAGATAAACGTCAAACAAACTATTTTGAAGACTATTTAATAAGACATTCGCATCGATATAAAATAAATCAAACAGAAAATGAATAAATACATATTTATTATCATTCTATAAATCCATCTTTCAATCCGAGATCCAAGACACTATACGACTTGCGTCGAGATTTTTAGCGATAATCTATTATTGAATTTTATTTATTTTCAAAAATTACTTTTAAAAAATGATTCCTGAAATTTCCGATAAAATCATTGAAGTCAAGCTTGAAATGCTTATGGAGACATGGTGGATATCGAAATGAATTAATAATTTACACTTTCAACGACCTTCAAATGGATTTGTTTAATCGTCAATCAGAACTCCCTTATCCGGCCAAAAAATAAGAATTTTCAGATGATTTTAAACATTATTATCGAGCAAATATTTCTGAAACGCTTCGTATTACATTCGATTGGATTTGTTTTGGTAAGGCATCACTATACAATGGACTAATTCCAGTTTTCCCGTTATAGATGGGGGCTGACTTGTAATGGATGAGGGATATAGAATGACACATTGATCCAAGCTATATGTGAGAAATTATCAGGATCAGAATTTCGGAGATCTTTTTAAGTGTTTATTTATGAAAACGATTTTCCCGATATAAATTAATTAGATCTAAAAACCTTGTGAAAAATCAATTTGAGAATTCTTCTCTTGAATTATACATAAGGTCATCATTACCAGATTTTCGTTGTCAAGTTTACAAGTTACTGTACGAATTTTTATTTCGGAAAATAATATCATTCACTGTATTATAAGTTTGTTTCGAATATAATTAGTTCTACATTTATAATGCAAATTGTGTTAGAACATGATTTAGAGCAGTGTTCCGCAACCGGTGTGCCATCACAAGGTGTAAGGTGTGACGTGAACTTTTACATATTCTATTAATTTCAAGCTTTATTTATATATTTTCATCACAGTTGCTGTGCTTCTTATGCTTGTAATTCAAGTGTTATCTCATAAGTACTGCGCACTTATGAGATAAGATGATGTTCGTTTATTCTTTATTACAAGCCACGCATTTTTATGTATTTTAAGAAATTAAATGTAAAATAAATTTGCTCACGGATGTTGATGTCTGTTTAATAATAATAATAGGTTAGTGGGATTACGTAATTCTATTAATAGTATCATATCATACGCTTTTGAGGAGAATAACATTTTGGTGTGTCGTGTTGAGACATGTCGAATCGTGTGCCGCGAATAGAAAAAGCTTGCGGAACACTGATTTAGAGTTTAAATTATATTTGGTGTCTCAGTACATTAGCTGTACAAAACTCGTTGGTCTGTACTGTAAAAGACCTGAATTTATTTATATACAAATCAAACTTCGATTTAGCGCCACCATTTGTTCGACTCCGAAACTGACACTAAATCCAATGTGGTATTAAACTGAAACAGCTGAAACAATAAGAATTATATACAGTAAGTTTGATAATTTGAAAGTCAAATAATGTGATGGTAACAGCGTCATTTGCAATTGTAGATTTAGTAATTCACAGATATCGAAAAGCTATCTATTTATGGAGAGGATCCATTCACGAATATTAGTTGACACAATATCGAGGTTTGACATTATGTATAAGCACAAATTATATTTTTAAAGTGTCTGATATATCTTAAACTCTATTAGATCTTCGAAAGCTATTATACTTCGAAAATGAAACAAGTTTATAAATCACGTTTGATTTTTTAGTGTTTCAGACTATTTTCATTGGGAAATTCAAAATAAAATCAAGTGACGTAGCGGTATCTGATTCACCTTAAATTTTACTAAGAAACTGATATATTAATCACAGTTTAAACTTCGAATTGTAAACAAGAACAGGTTATCCGAATCCAGTTTAAAAATGTCGTATTTTGATTTTGCTAAAAGCAGTTAAACAGGAAATTTGAAATATTTTTTTCCAATTATAACTTTCTAACTGGACTTCGATCGTGAATATGTAAATCGTTAAGCTAGTTCTGACTCTTTTGAAGACTTAATCGATTCTTAAGTGTTTTTTAAGACATTTTTTGATCAATAATCAAGTAGTAATTTACAAGTATTTAAAGAAATTAATTTGTTTTAGAAGTATGCAACATTTGTCTTTATTTAAATTTCTATAGAGCGCGGTATAGTGAATCGCGCTTTGTTGCTTCGGTTCGGTTTTTTTTAACAGTAAAAGGCTATTGTACTTAAAAATTTTACTTCTTTTTATCAGATAATAAGACATTTTTAAGTCAAAAATAATTAATGGATATATATTCGATTTACAGAGATACAACAGAGAAAAATAAATTTGAAATTGGTACAAAAATTTATATATTACTAACTGCGTGTGCCCGGCGTTGCTCCGGCATTTGAGGGAGTGGGAAGATTGAAGAGGTTGGGTTGAGAGAGGGTGATAAAAACAATGTTTTAGTAACATGTACGGTACATTTATTGACCTTGAGTATTTACAATAATAAAGTTACAAAACACAAAAAATTGCACGGATTTAAGAGAGGTGGGCTTTAGGTTTGGAGACGAGGTTTCACAGTATTTTTTCTACGGAGTCGAAGAATATTCGTGCCAAACTTGGTGCAGATATGTTGAACGATATAGAATCCTTTACTTTACATACATACATATTTTGATTTATATATATAACTTATAGATCGTCTTTAATATCTTATTTTATTTTATTTCTATCAATTTTAATTTTAATATTTATTAGTAATGATTCCATTTGTTAACATAAAAACAATAAAAATATTTATAAAAGTTTGAAAATATTCTTCATAAAACTAAAAAAAAATTAAACAATTCTTAAAAACTGTAACTTTTAATTATGTCGTTTTTTCATCATATTTTAAGGATAGTAAATGAATAAATAAAAACCATGTTAATGTATCTATCATATTTTCAGTTCATAACTTAAAAAAAATTTTTTTTATTTTGGGGAAAGTTAGATAGGAAAAAATTAACTTATATATTAAAATATTTTATTCCTAATAATAGATATCGCTTGAATTTATTAACTTACAAGGAAAAGAATTATGAAGGAAACTTTCATCACATTTGCTTTTGAATCTGATAATTAGAAGTATGAAAGCTGCTTACTGTTATTTACTGTTTCTAACTTACTACGAAATTATTTTTGTAATCGAAATAGAATTTAGTTTTAAAATAATTAACAAAAAATTTGTGGAGTTATACTTGAATAATAAAATATAAATATATACAATCAATAAGACAATCATCGACGAATAATTCTGATTAGGCCTATACTATAAAGTATTTTTCCTTAATTAATACGCTTATATTACACACGCAATTCATATAATAAATAAATAAATCGCAATGATTATATTTAAATAAAAATAAATATACAAATTGAACTTTTCGAATTGCTTTCGTTCACCGGAACAACTTAACGTTTTTTAGATCGTGTTACACAAATTTAAAAAATTACAATATAAAATATTTTGTAATATGTTACGTTACTATAAAGATAATAAATCTTTACTATTCAATTGCATAATTTTTTTAATTTAATGCTCTAACATACTATAAAATTAAATTATAATTTGCATTTAAAGTATGTCTGCTTATTTTGAAGCTTACATTTTTATTATTATATTCCACAATATAAAATTCTTTTCCATATTACAAGTTTAAAAGTTTTCAATGTATATTGAAGATCTATCACAAATAATCCAACAATATTGAGTACTTCTAAGTGGCAAGCAGCTAACTAAGCAAACCACTTTGCTTACTTAGCCACTTATCAACTCAGAAGCATTCATACAAACCTTTCAGCAACGACCACTAACGTGAACTTTAAAAATGGTCACGGTTTGAATTTTTGGTTTAAAAAAGCTGCTGAAAAAATGACCGATGTTGGGGTTCGACTATATTATTTATTATAAATTAATAAATAGCTTCAAATAGAAATTTATTCTAATACAACTGAAGATATTTAAAGCTCGTCTGTGACTGAATAAATATGAAAACATACGATTTTGATCAATAAAAGTCTCAAAATTCCATTCATTTTTATTAACTGAAATTTTCTGACTAACCGAATTGTCTAATATTTTCTCTCTATCCCGGTTTAAAACACTTCAAAGCACACAAATAATAGGAGTTATCAACCATTCGATCCAATTACGAACCTTGCGTGGTTAAGTTCAAGCTTAATTGCATTGAAATTATGGAAAACGGTACTGTTCCTAATTTATTTAAACGCTTTAATATTTTATATCCTGTAAGAAAACTTCAATTCTTCATGCTTTATTGAAAAATAAATTCGTAAAGTGGAAATATCTGAATTTTAAATCTTTCGTACGGCCGAGTTCAGATTTTGTTGTTTCCATTTTTGAAAAAAGTATTGTAATTTATTTCTAGATATTATTTTATAAAATATAGAGTCGTACTGAAGTTTGTATAATATGTTTTTCTTACCTGGATAGAATACAGCCGTGCTGCGAGGTTGCCTTCGTTTGCTGCCGGGTGGTGACCAAAATACTCTTTTGCCAAATTCGCTGATTACCTAAAATACGAAAAAGACATCGTGTTACGAAAGGTCGATAGAATATACACTAGAGTATTTTCTATCCTCTACGGTTGCTAGGATACGTTTATTCTATTGATTGATCAACGTGTTGCTCGTCCAGAAAAGGGATAAAATTCCACTACCATACCTTCACAGTCAGCAACCCGTTTAGTTCTCTCTAAAAATAACTGTATAGATACAATAGATAGAGTTTTTATCGATATTCGGTGAAATTCGCAAAAAATAAAAATCAATAAAAAGGAATTCTTCCTGATTTAGGTTAATTGTTTAAAGAGAACGGAGTAATATATTTACAGGTGTTATCAAGGTCAAAGGTAAAAGACACAACCGAAAGCAACCTGGAATAGAAATGGGGTCATTACATTGTTGAAGACAAATAGTGAGCTTATTAGCTGAAAATAAGAAACTGTCTAGTTTCGAAGGTCAGAAGCGACGATCGATCGCCTCTTCTTGTCAAAATAAGACGACAATGGAAAATTTCTACTTCCTAATAAATCTTTGTGGGCTTAAAACCTTTCTCGCATGTTTTCATACGTTTTGCAACAATACAGAGACGTTCAACAAAATCGAAAACAAAACAAATAATTCCACATTACTACTTTTAAATTTATTTTCCTCCAATAAAAATAATCTAAAAACGAAAAAATTCCTTAAGAAAAAGAAATAATTATAAAAAATTGGATTGGCAAGAGATTTCAATATCGGTTTTTGATGGAAATGGCTACCCTATATTCAACTTCTTTATCGGATAAACTGGGATGCTACCGATAATTAAACCCTCTTAAATCCATCGAACATCGTTCGTCCTTCTCTTCCATGAATCATTTCGCTATAACAGATCAGAAATTTTTCACTGCTTTCCTCTGTCGACTTGCTGAATAATGTACGAAATAAAGTGAAAAAACATTCGTGCAAACTGACCTTTTTCAGTGGAATTTTCTCAGATTCCATTGCTCTTCGGATGAAGTACGTCGCACAATACACACTGAAGTAGTAGCTGCTGTACTCCCACAACTGTACATCGATGACGTCGACTGGAGGAAACAGACAACAAACGCCATCTATACGACCAAGGAGGAAAAATATACACACGACGCATCACATATTGCAGTGCCGTTTTCCTCATTTGTCTTCCACCAATCCCAATTAAAGAAACGTTTTTCCTTCCACTTTTCATTACTCAGAGCGGAGCAAAAGTGCGAAATCGAAACATATTAATTTAGATAATTTTAATTAATCTACGAATAATTTTCCAGAGACCATTTTAAATTAATTGCAAAACACATTAAAAAATTGAATCGCTGAAAACTTACAGGCAAAAAAATGACAAAGAAAAAAAAAGCTCAATTTTTCTATTTAATTTAATTTAATTATTTCCGTATGAGTTTGCATCTGCTGGCAAAACATATACGAAAAGAAATTTCTAGGAAGAGCCATTGAAACCATCTGACAAATTTTTGTAGCAAGTGTTTTGAAAAGGTCATTATTTCATAATATTCCTCCCGTCGTTAGTTTTGTTTACGGGGTAAAACTTTCGAATTATTAAATAAAAATTAAATTAGAAAATCCGCTAATTTAATCATGTCCAATAAGCACCCAAATAAAAAAAAATGAAACAATATACAGTAATTATATTGAAAGAACGTTGCGTTTGCAATTCAAATCGATTATTGACATCTAATTAATTACAAAATTTTTAATTAATTTGAATAATCGGTAGAGAATTTGCTTTTAAATTAGCAACACAACGTTAATCATTTCTGTAAAATTATATTTAATTATTAAAATAAATCTAATTAATTAAAATACATAAATTTAAAAAGTGATTGCATACGTTATCCGCTCAACATTATTGACTCAGTCTTATATGCTGAAATAAACCTAAATTGTAATAAAGTAAAAATTATCTAATCTGAATTTCTTTATGCATTTACGCTATAAAAAACAATAATAGTCATCTTTTGTAAATCAAAAACAGGCTTCTACATTTACAGAGATTTTCGAGTAATGGGAAACGGATTTATAAAATTCTCAAATAGCATAAAAATAAATACTTAAAAACAAATTTTGGAGGAATTGTTATAGCAATATTTAGATAACCTAATACTGTCTAACAAACGAATTATAAATTGTTATAACTTTTAACAATAAAAACTATTTTAATGACATTGAGTGAAGTGGTTATGGATGGCATCGAGTATGGATCTTTCTTCGTGTAATTTTACTTAAATATTTATCAAAACTTTCTTGCTGAATTTCGTTTTAAATATACAAAAATTTTTACGTATGATATTAGTTTTAATCGTCTTCAAATTCTTTACCAAATTAATATGATGAAATCGATTTAAGTTAGGGTTTTATTAGCCACATTGGAAGAAAATAAGAGTTTGCTTGGAGCTCCAAGCTTAAGAAGTTTCCAAATAAAATTGCATACGTGGACGGAAATTTCGAGGAACCCCCAAATTAGCTGACGCTTAGCATCTCCAGATGTGTCAATCCGTCTGTTCAACAATCGTCCAAAAATCACTCTTTTGATTCTTTTTATAACTTTTTGTGTGTGTTAATGTATTTCAACGTTATCTTTTTTAAATTAAATAATTACCGCAATATAATGTTTTATATTTAATTACAGTATTTACAACAGAGAATTTAGTAAAATTTACGATCATGATCCTAGGAATATTAAAAAGAAAACCGAAATAATCCTCTTACTATCTACCATTTAAAAGCTGCACAAATAACTATTATTAAAATGAAATAAAGAAAAATATATTCACATTTTTAAATAATAAAGAATCGCAGAAAATTCAAAAAGGAAAAATAAAATCGAGATAACTGAATTCAACTGAAAAAACAACTTATTCATAGAATAAAAATATTTTTTCAGAGCATGGAACAATGAAACTATCAGAAACTGATGAATTATAGATAATAATTTGTTTAATCTGAATTCGTTATTATTAAAAGTAATTTTTTAAATGATTCTTTATATGCCATTTAAAGTGAACAAAGATTGATAAGTTTTATATTGAATTTCACCTTAGAATAATTTACCAATGACATTAGAAATTCATTATTCAAGGATAATTAAACTCATTATTTTAACTAGTCGATATTTCTTCTAGAAAATCGTCTGTATGCTAAAATTAGCCAAATCTTCTAAAGTTATAGAACGTGAAAATACAAATTATTATTTTTAAAAATCTAAAGGTTTAATGATATTTCAATAAGATTAAATTTTTATTTATACATTAGATGAAACCCTGAGAGCCATTGAACAATGCTCCAATAATTTAACATAAAAGTGTATATTAAAATTAAATAACAATAAAGTGTATAAATAAAAAAGTACAGAAATTTAAGAGAATATTAAAATTAAGAACTGCATTTTTAGCTGATCTATTTTATGAAATTTAAAGTGCTTACTGCTATAGAGTTCTAACAAAAAAAAATATGAAATATATAAAGGGTTTATTTCTTATTTGATCATTACAAAAATTAGTACAGTACTTTCTTGAAGGTAAACATTTTAAGTAATATGGAAATTTGTAATATTATATATTACAAATTTGTAATAAGTAATAAGAAAAATTATTACTAAATGTACAGTACAGTAAATCATTTTATTATTTTATTGTTTTAACAGTATCTTTTATTACATATACTGCTTGTTTTACTGTTTATTTTAATTAATACTGCTCTAAATACTGAATCAGCATGTTTAATTAAACAACTAATACTTGTATCTGTAATCAATGATTTACCAACTATGGAGATTTCATTGAGCATTTTGCAGAAATATATGATTGTATTACTCTAAACAATGTACTAAAACATTTAATTACATAACTAATGTTTGGAATTGTTACTGGTATTTTACCAAACGTTGAAATTTTATTGTGCATTTTGTGAATATGGATGTAACAACTTCATAAATATTTGTGAAAAAAGCTGATGAGGGATTTAAGGTCCAAAATGCATACTTCTTTAGGAATAAATTGATTTTCAAAGGCTGATCTTGTGTCCAGTGACAGTGTAATAAGTCTAGAAATACTAAAATATAAACTTTCATCTATAATAACGTATCTTCTATTACCAGGACTTATTATACTGGCACTACAGAAATATTACAGTTTTACAGAAAAACATTTTTTATTTTACTTAATTTTTCTGTAAAACTTTGTAATATTTCTGTAGTGCCAGTATAATAAGTCCTGGTAATAGAAGATACGTTATTATAGACGAAAATTTATATTTTAGTAAGAAAAAAGGACATTGAGGCATTTTAATTAAAGTCTAGAAATAAAGAGGCCAACATAGTGCTCATAACTATACCAAGACTAGACAAGAAACATATTATAGAATATAGAAATTGTTAGTATTATCTTTACAATAGTTAATTGCCGATTAAATTCTTATTTTTATAATAAAATATTGTTATCATAGATTTGTAATGAGCATAATATTATGAAGTTTATTTCTGTTACTATTTCTTCAGTGAATAAATACCAATACTTAAAAATTTTTATTTTGTGTTTGCAAATTGTTTAAACTTTCAATACAGATTTCGCTCTAAATGAGAAACATTACATTTACCAACAAATTCAAGTTTAGATTAAATGACTAATATTTGACAGCAAAATAAATTATTTACCATCATTTAATATAACCCAATTATATAAAAATGGTACACTTATAAATTTGCTTTTGCATAAAGTACTCACATGTATCTAGTAGAATATAGCAGAAATAATTGTTTCATGCAAATAAGAAATAGAATATTGTGTTTAAAATTGGTCATGTTGTCTTCACTAATAAATTCTCTTTTACTTGTATTTTAAGCAAATCTTTTATAAAAATTTAAACTGTGTTAAAGACACTTCAGTTCTTCAGATTCAACAAAAGAAATCATCAAGGATACAAGACAAAACAAAGATGTCTTGACAAGACAAAAAAAAGATGTCTGATATGGATGTTCAAAATAATGTCATTTGCAGATTATAGAAAAGATTTCAAAAGCCAAGACAAATATTCTATAGACCAATTTAAGATCATCCATGGATTACAACATTAGTTGATAATTGTTTACTGGTTTTAACTGTTCATAGCAAGATACAAGCTGTAAAAAAGTTGGTATGATAATAACATATATAGGATACAATTCAAAATTAAGGGGCTTAGTAGAAAAATGGTGTATCCCACAAAATTACAAAAAATGAATTATAAGCAAATTTTGATTTTTTCACCACTGATTTGTCTTCTAAGAAACTTTCAAGGTTCAATTACATGTCCCATCCACATTAATAAAACATTGCATATTAATGTGATGGTAAATTGAAAAACAAATCCTTCTTTTTCTTGAAAACTTTCTAATATGGGATATTTTGTTTTTCCACCAAGCCCCTCAACTGTGAATTGAAAATTTCATTAACAAGACGTGATAGGCAATATGTGTGATATATAATCTATGGCAGTGGAGCCCAAACTATGGCATGGCCCTCCAGCCAAATCTGACTTGCTGCACACACATCAATTGGACCCATAAGCATATTTGACACATCATCTATAAATCCTATAAATGGTAAATGGTAGAATTATGTCTACTTTATATATATATATGAAATATACATAATATTTGTATCTTGCCTACCTACAACTTAACTATGTGAAATTTGGTCCATCAATCAAAAAATTTAGGCATCATTGCTCTATGGTATATGTCCTACTAATGTTCCTCTTTCAGGAAAATTTGTTTAAATTAGTGTTGTTGACACTATAACGGGCCTCAAAATCAACACAAAATTGATCTAAGAAACAGCAATTCTGGCATGTTTTCAGATAAAGAAAATCAAGACTTTCCCTATCATTTCTTTAATATCAGTGAAAACGTCCATAATGGATGAGTGATTAATGATTTAGGAAAAGATTGATAATAATTTTTCTTAGCATTTTTTGGGACATGGATATTGTTAAAATGCTAAACACTTTACAAATGTTTTATATGTTCATATACAATCTATAATACAAATAAAGCTAATTTTACATTCATTGTATATAATTTCTTGAATTAATAATTATTAAACTTTCTTAATAATATAAAAAAATAGAGAGAGAGTTTGATAGCACCTGAATTCAGAGGTTTCTATTATATTCATGTGACATTTTCTAAAAAGCATATTTTTCCTATTTCAAGATTTTCTTTCAACTTTTCACTAAAATATCCAACATAATAAGTCAGAATTTATTTTTTATTGCTAAAATATCTCATGATATCTCCATATTTAAATAAGTATGAAAAATTATACCAGGACATGAATTTTATTTTGGAAATCATTCTTGAAAAATTCACGATGAATGGTATTTCCTTAGATAGACATTTACAACACAATTGGGAACACATTTCAGAATCAGTGAAAATGGAATCTAAAACTAATTGGACTTCAGTTACTTTTTAAAATTTATTTATTCATTGATCTATAAATTGGTGATATTGTATTGGCATGTTAATAAAATTGTTCTATTCAAAGATTGATTCTACAATCAAATGTTAAAAAAGGCAAAACCAGGGACTTCTAATCACCATAACTTAGATTATGTTCAACAGATACATTTAGAGTTACCAACTCTCCTGGATTAACCAGGAGACTCCCAGAATTTTGCAAACATTTTTAAACTTTCTAACTTCTGAATTGAGGCCTATTTTTCCTGTATTTTCCGTATTTGACAAGATTGAATAACTTAACTTTTTGGATATATATTAAAATACTGAAAAAAATAGGCAAAACATTTTAATATTGCTAAGAGTAAAAAATGTCAAGTCTCTCAAAATTTTTTACTCTTAGAATGAAAATATTCCAGAAATCAATCCTTCAAGAGTTGGCAAGCTTAAACATACTGTTCTGCATGTCTTCAAAAATGGATCTCTGTTACCATTCAATGGTATCTTTTCAAGATACTGAAACATGTGCATATTTTTCAAAAGTATAGTCAATATTTACTTTATTATTAACGATAAAACTCTCAGTAGACAGTAGATGCTTGTGATGAAAAATACTTAAAAAAATGAAAATATTCAATCAATAGAATTACCAACCAATACTCCTAGCCTAAATTCAACAGAAAATGTATGAATATAGTGATGTATAACAGCTTTAATAATTTCATCTGGAATTCTCTACAAATTAGAATTACGTTTTTTGATAAATGAGCATAATACTAATTACATTCATCAATCAATTTATTCTCATCATGAATCAATTATATTCTATAGATTCATAAATAATAATAATTGATATTTGAAAAAGTTACTGTAATAAGATATAAAATAAATATTTAGTTTTACAATAACCTTTAAATATATACAAATAAATTAAATATTTTATTTATATATGAGCCATTGAAAGTTAAGTCACTTTTCATCTATATTGAGAAATTTAGACCTAAAGTTAAGTTCTTATTTAAAAAATACAGCAGATTTATTGTTAAGTGCTTTGTACAAAAAGTGAGAATAAAGGGGTGACTATTAAATGATCCAAATCAAATTCAAACTTCAAAATCTCTGAAGGCTTTAGTTATGCATACAAATTTCTAACTACATTTATCTAATGTTCTATCAGAATTTTTCAACAAGAAATAACAAATAAAATGAGATGAAAATTAATTACAATGATTTTTAAATTCATTATCATACTTAAATTATTTAATGGAATATTTATTTTCATACTATGCCATAATTTTACAAATATTAGTGAGACCCTATAAATAAAAAGAAAATTCAATTTAATATGAAATTATACAAGATAAATAATACCAATACTAATAAACAATAATCCATATTATCTTATTTACTTGTTAATGTAAAAATATTTTCTAAATTAAAACAAGCATTCATAAATCTTAATATCTGTCATATGGAGGCTGTTAATTGAAATTACTACCTAAAGGCAGTTAATTTAATTAATCAGGGTTAGAAATTTAGTGAGAATTTCATTAAGTTTATTGTGTTTCAGAAACACAGTTTGTGATGTTAGGACACAGTTATCCAATAGCAATTCCAAATTGCGACATCATATATGTAATGACATGGCAGAAAGCACACATGTGAGGATGACCAGAAGTTAAAACATAATCCATGATTCATTGTTCAAATCACTATTAATTAATTAACTAGTAGCAATGTAATCAACTAATCAGTTAACATTATTGTTATTGTTATACTAACAATACCATTCAACCACCATTAACATAGTGTGACTGAAGTATGCCAACATTGGTCCAGAAATGTGTTAGCTTACTATATATTTAAAATTTCATTTAAATATATCCAACTTGTGAAATGTAGGGTGCACTTGTAAGCTTTGCCTAGGGTGAAAAATAACCTGACATCGGCACTGCTAGGAAGAATATCTTCCGGAAAGACTTCATATGGGAAAACTGGCTCTACTTAGATGTTAGATACGTAAAGGTAACTTAAAAATCTCCACGAGATCAGCTCGTTGGACAGGTGTAAACCCACAACTAAAACAATCTAGATGACCCAGATCCGTAATAGTCTTAGATTTCTTATGATCAAAATATAATCTATATGGATGACAAAGAATCCAGTTCATCATGATGATTTAAAAAGACAAACAGATCAACATGGTTTTTAAATGTACAGTTTAAANATATAAGATAAATGTTTTGCACTTCAGATGTTTCTGACATAATAATGTTTTAAAATATTTATTGCATCAGACAGTTAAAGAAAATTAATAGACAAAAGATAGAAAAGTATTAAGTGTATTATAGTATAAGAGCATAATGTCTCTAAATCCCAATTCCAATCAAAATTAATTTCTCTGATGATCTTCAATTCTTGGCCAATTCTTTTAAATTGAATGTAATCTGATCCCATGATCTCCCTCTGGTATTTATCTTTGACTTTTCTTCCCCCATAGTCCTCCTGGGAAATTTGAATGAATCAATTTCATAGAGAGATAACATAGACAAAGAGTAAAATGTATTCTAAAAAATACAAAAATCCTGCTGCAATATACAAAAATAAGAAAAATTAAAATTTATTGTTTATTTATATTTATATATCGAGAAATATATATATATATTTCTCAATATATCAATATAAATATAAATAAACAATAAATTTTAATTTTTCTTATATATATATTCAAAAATTATTTAATATTTTTATTTTTCTTCAATGATATTACTTGTCAAAAGTGGTCTAAAAATTTTTTAAACAAATTCTGAAATTTTTTTTATAATAAAACCTTCAAAATTATTCCATAATTAAACATTTATAAAATGAACCAATAAGAAAAGTTCCTTGCTTTATATATATATATAAAGCAAGAACTATGTAGAGGCTTTATCCTTGTTCTTCTTGAAACCTTTAGCCTGAAGTTTTTAGTCTTCTCTGTATAAAGTGTATGTTATCTTTCATTTGATCTTTGTCAGTATCCAGTATGAGTACAACAAACTTATATAACTTGACAAGTGATTCATTATCATTTTTATATTAGATGAAATATTGTACTATTTGTTTTAATCCAAGATTACTAAGTGTCATCTATTTCCTACACATATCTTTTTTAAGATCTTAAATTAATTTCAAAGCAGAATTTAAAAATTTTTTTAAATTTCCAAATTTTTTGTTTTGATAATTTTATAACTGATAATTAGAAAAATTGCAAGCTATTATATGTTAGTGAGTTTTTATTATTAACAAAATAAAGTCCCATGAATCTGATTAAAACAAAACTTAGAATACATTAATTTTTAAGCTTTTCACTTGATTTATAAACAACAGAAGATTTATTAAGGAAGATTTATTAAAGCTTTTGGTAAATATTTTTATAAATTGTATTATATGTTGAAATGTTTGATTCTATACATTTATCAGTCTCTTGACTGATCAGCATGTTATATCAAATTCCACTTGTTTATAATTAAACAAAATTTCAGATATATTATGTATGTTAAAGCACAACTTAAAGTTATTCTTCTGACAGAAATAGCCTTTAATATACATTCAAAAATTTACGATATTCAATGTATGTGAATAAGTGATAGATGTTACACTGAAGAAAGCCTAAACTGTTAATTATTTAGTTATTCATTATTTGTTTTAATAGATGTAATGCAGCACATCCTACAAGAAAAGCAGATCCCAAACATAACAAAAAGATAAAACGAAAACAAACAACAAGAATTATGGAGAAATCAACATACGAAAAAAACATGTTCTATTTCTCAATTGTCAAAAGAAAGATCTTTGAGTAAACAAACTACTTTAAATCATGAATATATAGACTTCATTATCTAATAACTTGAATCATTTGCAATAAGCATAATATTGAAAAAGTCTTAGATCTTAACAATTTGCATATCTTCAAATGGTCAAAATTGTTTTGTATTCAAAATGTTCTGTAAGAAATGAAAAATGGAAAAGAAAAAAATGGAGGAGCAAAATATGAATAATTTGAAGATAACTGAGAATTTTGAACTTAAATTTCTTTCAATTTTTCTTGGATTTCTACCATAACATATAGCACATATAATATTGATAAAAAATTTACACTTCTCTTCATTAGCATCTGCCAACTAAGTTGGGTTTTTTTCAGATCACTTTCTAATAAAGATGTTTTTGAGATCTTACCTAATATATGGTCATGTACTTTTTTTAGCTATTGCTGAACTTAACTCTCCATATCATACCCAAGTAATTTGCATTGGAAATTATCAAAAAAATGTATTTTTTGTCCTCTGCTATGACTAAAATGCTTTTGTTTTTTCACATACCCAAACAATATCATCAAACAGTCCAATCAATTACAGTGCATCACACTTGTTCTTAAATCCAATGGCTTTCAAATGAATTGTCATTTGTATTTCTAATATATTTAGTGTTGTTGCAATCTCTCAAATTATAAAATACTTAAGACTAAGATTTGATGATTGTTAATTTTTACTAATTATTATCCTCATATTTTATCATTTATATCAAAATTGTCCTGGCAAAATTTTGTAAGTTATTTTCCACAAGTTCTTTGTAGCACATCTTCTCTTTAAACTTAACAAAATATTTTATTGGCATTGTGACTTCCTTATTTCTTTTCTAGAACTTGTATGAAAATATATTTCAAATGCATTTTATTTTCACTTCTTTTAAATGCTTACAATATATTCTTTGAACTAATTAATTAATTCACTTAAAAATTATTTTAATTTCTATAAAAGCATGTTAAACATTTTCCAATTAGTTCATATAAAAGTATACAATACATTTATATTAATGAATGCCATATGAATATTATGATTATTACAATGTTATATAAACCTGTAAGTAAATTTACAATTCATATAAATTTTTTGACAACTCAATAGTTCTTCCAATATCTCCCAATGGAATACAGAACAAAAAACTATAAGCTCAAGATCTAAATATTTTCAGTCAAAATATCAAAGAATCTTTGATGTAAAAGCATGTAAAATAACAAATATTTCTTTCTAGATATTTGTTACATAACTGCCTGTTTCTTTCTCTATCAATAAATGTAAGTAATAAAATTAAAATTAAATTTCAGTTTAATTTAATTTTTAATCAATTTATAACATTAAAAAGTAAATTATAATCATAATTATTGCATGTAAACCTCTAGCTAATCTAACAACCTTTCATTAAGTTTCAATTAGTTTAATCATAACCACAAAGTATTATATAAGTTATTTTTCTGAAAAATTATTCTAATATTCTTGTATTATTATTAGTTAAAACTGATAATAATACTAATAAAAATAACTTTTTAAAGTGAAAATTTTATGTTAACAAAACATTATAATTTTATTTTCAGATTTACAGATGTAAACAAAAGAAATCTATAAATAAAATTGTAAAGTTTTATATTCTTATCACAATTAAGAATACAGCTTTAATTTATAATTATACAGGTATCCCTTGTTATAACACAATAATTACATTCAAAAAAAGTGCCATGTTATGCAAATCCATGCTATATGAAACAAAGGACTAATGCAAAACATGGGGTTATGTTCCAGCAGTTAGTAATGAAAAAGAATAGTATACTTTTGCTAAGAGAAATATGTTTATTAAAGCAATCAATAATTTATTTCCAATCAATAATTAACTAACAATCACAATTAAAAGAACTATATGGTGAGTTAATATTAACTTTAGTTAAATCAGGGCATTTTCTTTTTACAAAGTATTGTCATCTTTTTTGTTGATCTTCATCAGAAGTATCAGCAATATTTTCATATTTTTTATTTTTATCATAAAAAATTTTTTATGGATGACAAAATAAAAATTTTATTAATTGAAAATTTGTTCTAGCAGGTTGTGTTTGTTCAGTTCAGTAATGAGTGACATTTTTTCCAGAATTTGTGTTTGAATACCAAGTTGTTTGAGTGCTGAGATATCACCATATTTCATTTTATCATTTTACAAATGATTGCTTACCTACAGTTAAAAAAAAGTTTAATAACACTTACCTATAAATGTTTAAATAAACTTTACTAAATACGAAGATTAAGCTCTAAAAATAAAACACAGTGGCAGTCTTAAGGGCTAAAGTCTGAAAGCAACAACAACAATGCATGGTTGATAAGAAAGTTAGTGTAATTTTTTTCTTCCTTGTCCTATCAGTTTTCATTAAAGTAAACCTGACAAAAAACACAAAATAATTTGAAAATTTCAATATTTTAAAATCTGTGGGCAAATTTGAGATGACATAGTGCTTACTTGAATAAAAAAAAATAACAAATAATGAAGTTTATACTTAAAAATTGTGAAATTTTGTACAGAGTATTTCCAAAACTGTGGAAGTTGTGTTATAGGGGATATCCTCAATTTTCAAACCATGTTAGAGCAAAACTGTGTTGTAGAAGTACTGTGTTGTACGAGAGATACCTGTACATATAAATTTGTTTAATAATAAATTACCTTATTTTATGGCATATAAGACACAAGGGCATATGAGATGCATCCTCATTTCATCATATGATATTTAGGACAAGTATAAATACTTTTTATTTAAATTAAATACACTTTAGTGTGTTTAATTTGAACCATCCTATACCTTTGCATTTTTCTATTGTATTCTGGTTTTAAAAAAGTAAAATTAGAATGCACATTTTAATTTATCAAGGAAAGAGAGGAATTTAAAAAAAAAGTCATTTACTATTAAAATATTCTACATGAATACATGTATAAGCTGCTTAGCTATAGCAAATAATGATAATACTATGTTTAATTAAACAACAGTTTTATTCAAGAATTGGGCTAGGTAGAAGTTACCTGTAGCCTATTGAAGTCTGTTTGAGAAATTCATTTGTCACATAAGACACAGGACAATTTTTTCAGCCATTATTTTGGACAAAAGTTATATATTATATTTTACATCATATAAGACATCAAAAAATTTTGTTTTCTGATATATCAAGATTCTAAAATATTTCTTGTCTTAATATGAGATATGATACCTAAATTTTCAAGTTAACTGAAAATATTTAAATACAAAGTGATTCAAAAAGAGGTTTACAACTTTGAAAGTATATAGAATTTTATTCAGAAGACTTGCAGAATTAATTGAGGTGCTAATTTATAGAAAAAAACATCAAATTTTACCTTAAACAGTCATTTAGGTTTGATATGGGTACCATTAATTGTACCTGAATTCAATTTCTTATCAAACTTGAAGCAGTATATATCTGTTGTCATTTCAATAATTATGATACTGATTCAAATTTGAATCAGTATCATAATTACTGAATCAGCTCAGTAAGATTTGCAGGTAAGGATGGAATAAACACTAGATCTTTAAATTAATGAAATCCCAGGGGAATGTGGCCATACTATTGAACCTGCTTAATCAAGCCACTGATCTAGGAAACATTCATTGTGAAAATCCTGAACATATGATTGTTAGTGTGGTGGTGCACCATCTTGCCAAAATTGTATCCTTCTATGTCATTGTTGGTTAATAGTAGAATAAGAAAATTTTTCAACATATCCAGTCAATGAGAAAAGCTCTTTCTTTTTCTTTCATGGGGAAAAGAAGGAACCATATATTACCATTGCTAAGACACTAAGCACATTCATTTTTAGACTATTGTGAACATGTTCCACAGTTGTTTATGAATTTTTAAAGCCCCATTCCTGCAGTTGTAGATATTCACTTTACCTCTAAGATAAAATTTCAACTCATTGCTGAAGATAATGTTGTCCTGGAATGCCTCAATTTCAAGCAAAATTTCTACACAGAATTCCTGATGAACTTCCTTATTTGCATCAGTAATTCTTTGCAGCATTGCAAATTTCCATGGTTTTTAAGTGCAACCATTCCATGAAACTTACCAAATAGTTGATTGTGAATAACATTGCACATTGTGTTGATTTCTAGGACTATAAACAAAGTTTACCATAACTTGTTCCATGACAAAATCTGAAACATGTGAGTGACCAATGAATTTGTCATGGCAAATAAACAACAACCAGTCTCAACAAAATTTTGGAGCCAAGAATAAATTGTAAGTCTACTTGGAGCATTCCTATAAGAGTTGTAAAAATGCCATTAAACCACTGTCATGAATTTTATTTCCTCAAACCAAAACACAGTGAGATAGTGAGCATATTTTTGTACTTATCAATTTATAGAAAGTCAAAATACTACATTTACTTGGTGGTCATTTATTTAGTTGGTGCTAGTTAGTTTCTGACCAGCACTAACTGTAACTAATATTGACAAATAAAGCTTTACTTTTTATGAAATCTGGTGCAAGATGACTTTACTCATATCAATATTGTATCTTATGGTATATCTATATGTATAGATAACTAAAAATATTCAAACTTGATGGGAATGGGCTATTTCGGATAAATGAAAGTTTGATAATACAAAAACATTTCTTTCTGTGCTTCAGGGTATAGTACATCTTGTTAGGTGTATTAAATACTTGGCTTGGATGTCACGCCAACAGATAACTCAATCAAAAACTCCTATTCTATAGTACATCAAACACTGTGCTTTTTTTTAAAGTTTTATGAACTATATATACTGTAATGAAATTACTGCATTTGAAAGTAAATTAATTTATTAATCTATTCTACACACAGTTCCAGAATAAATTACAGTATTTATAGTTTATGAAACTTTAAAAGCATTTTATATACATACATACGTACATACATACACAACCAGATTCCTTTATTGGGCTATTAAGGCTAAATAATTACTAAGAAATTTTCCAGAAGGCAGGCCATCAAGCCACAATCTCTTGTTAATCTCTTCCAGAATATTCTAAAATTAGTTTATAATTATTACATTTAACAAGAGATTGTGGCCTGATTGTCTGCATCCTGCTTAGTAATTATTTAGCTTTAATAGTCCAATAAAGAAATCCACTTGTTCATTTGATATTTATATTTAATTTACTCAATCTAATATAATGTTTCCTACATGATCTAGTTTCTCAGTGCTGCAATTGATAGATGCAGTAGTAATTTCCAGTTACATAGAGAGTTTGCTCTATATATTCTGTTCTGTGATATATAAAATGATATACATTCATGTTTTTTCTGTTTCAGCTAAACTGGTTTTGGATAACTGAATTTCTATTGTATTTATTTTTAATGACCTTAAATATAAAATTTCTAAATAGATTCATTCTTTTATTCTTCTTAGAGATCTTTAATGCTTATTTCTTATCCACAATATATTTTATAATGTCCACATTCATAAAAGTAAGTTGCAGTTTTTAATATGTTAGACCTAACAATAAAACATTAAGTTGTCATTGTTTGGCAAACTTAATATATGTCTTGCAATATTTATTGTGTTTAAACTAATTAAAATATGCAAAACAGCAAAATATTTTCTCTCTTTTAAATAAAATGTAGCACAATTTTACAAAAATTGATTTATCCTATGTTAAAATTAGTTATATATAGTTGCAGTGGTCAGAAAATACAAAACAAGAAAAATTAATTCAGATATTATAATTACCCAGAAAATTTACTATATAAGCAAAGTAAACCACATTTATAGTTATAGTATAACATTGTATCAAAGTATTATTTTGACTTTCTTAAAAAATTTTGATTGGAATTACAATAAAATGTTGCTACATTCTTCACTTTTTGAACAAAACTCTTTCTATTTAATTTAATTTTCTATTATCAAAACAGTTATTTATTTTATTGGAATGTTCTCAAAAAAATCATCACAATTTCTCTTCCATATATTTTTAATATAAAATATAAACTTTCTCAACATTTGAAAATTCTCAAAAACTGTATAAATCATTGTATAAATAAGTATATATTTTTCAATCCCTGGAAAATGTATAATAATTCAAAATCCCTAACTGTAGATTATTTCCACTATTTTTGAATAAAATTCATAAATACAAATATCATAAAAAAATTTTTAATATAGTTTTGTCTTTGATATGTATAAATAATCTATATTTTTTTAATAAAGTAGATAAATTGTATGTTGCAGTACAGTTGTGTTTAATGTAAGACAATCATTCTTTTCATGTCACATTGAAACCTGGTACAGCCAACTTATTGATTTTGTTTTTATAAGAAGTGTATTTTATATCCATTGGAATTCTATTTTCCACTAGACTAAACATTACTCACTGTAATATATATATATATATATATATAGTTATGTTTTGCAATTGGTCAAAAATTATACTTCATATTAAATAAATATTTCAATATACAAAATATTTATAAAATTTTTAAAACCTTCAAAACATTCCCAAATCTATAAACTTAATTAAGATAACTTCCTGTTATGTAAAAGAAATCAAAAGGAAAATTAGCCAATAAAATAGAATAAACTAATTTAACTTTTACTTTTTGTTAACATTTTCTAAATGAAAATATTATATGAGACCAAATATTAAATATGTAAACACTGAACTTATATTGGATATTTCAAAATTACCAACATTTATGGAATTTGTATTTATTTAAATATATTTTTAAGTTAGTTCTGTAATTTTCACTTTTAACCATATTAAATATTTGGTCTAATGATAATATCTGTGGTAATAAAAATTAAGCCCAGATAGAATGATCTGGATAGCAATTTTTCGGATAAACTTTAGCCTTTAAGCAAAATCAACATGATGAACTTTAACTAGCTAAGAAGTCTTATTTATTTTGCATTAATGTGTTCTAAGTTAAGATACTTTCTTCAAATTCAAATCTGTAATTCTACTCCATTCAGTATAAAACTTTATATTCTCACTTATGATACCAAATATACTATACATAAGAAATTGTACTGTCTTTCAGTGTTAAATTTATTCATTTGATGAATTAAACAAGTATTTTCAACATTTCAGAGTATTAAACAAGAGAATTTCAGAGAATTAAACAAGTACTTTTGACATTTAATTTTTTTCATATGAGAAAGACATTCTAAAATGTCAAAAGTACTTGTCTAATTCATCAAACAAATAAATTTAACACCAAAAAACAGTACAATTTCTTATGTATACTCCATTCAAATTTGCATCTGAAAGTGAAGTGTCTCAGCTTCAAAAATATTAATGCAAAAGTGAAATAATATTTCTTAATGTGTTAAAAGTTATCATTTTTTTTATTGCCAGGGAGTCATAGAATGTTTCATATTCATTTTGTCCTTTAAAATCAATATTTATCCAAAAGATTCAGCATGAATATTCAAATAATATTATTGCTGACAATCAGTTGTCCACTAAAACATTTTTAATTAATTTCTTAAAATCTATATTCCTAATATACACTTTGTATTAAACTTTATTTTAGCTATAAGATTATTTTTATATCTAACTTTTTATTTGACGAAATATTAAGTGTATATACTTAAATACAATTTTATATTTATGCAAATTCAAATTACTTTATTTAATTTAATAGAGAGGTTGCGGCCGAAGTTTTCATCTCTCAAATGAGAACATCGAACGTCGAGCACCACTTACAAGATAGCGGCGCTCAACGTTCGACATTCATGTTCTCTCTAATATATTTTTATTTTATCATTTCAAACTAATTTATTGTCTATTCTATTTTATCACCGTTTCACTTAGTTATTTATTTTCAATTATGATAGGAAAAGTCTCTTGACATTAGGTTTCCTCCTCCTCATTAACAGTAAAACCCCAATTAAAATACATAAAATATGATGAATAAAGTACAACAAAGCAAAATACAAGTAATTAGTATAAAATTATAAAAAACAAGAAAAAAAATTGTATAATAATCATTTACAGGCTTTTTTGAAATGGTAATAATCAACATGAAGTAAATATTTGGAACTATCTATATTTTGTGAAATATGGTAAAAAATGACCTTTAAGAGAAAGGTAATTTTAAAAAAAGGTGTGCAAATGCTTGAAAAATTACAGGTATTACANATATATATATATATATATATCAGCTATATATTATACAATAATCTAACTTTAGTAAATATGTCTGAAAGTACTACTCCATAGGATCTACATGAAGCAAATACAGTTGTAGTACATTGGTATATTATGCAGAATTGCAGCTTTGAACTCAATTCTAGATAATTTTTTCATACATCAAATAGTATATTGTAATTAAATATACTGTTTATCAATATTAACAAATTATAAAATGCATGTCTATAATATAAATTTGCGAAAATGTTAAGTAATTAATGATTGGTGATTGATTATCTGGATTACGTTGTGATATTATATGATCATAAAAAATAAATTAGGTAATTACAATATTATGAGAGCTAACTTTATAATTTACCTAATCAAGCTAATTTTTTAAAAACTATTTATCATCTTAACACAAAAGTAGAAACAGTCTCATGAAAAATGGAGAAATTGATCAAAAATATAATATACTTCTGTTTGATATTTTCATGCAGGCTATTACATTTTCTTGATAAATTGTCTCATAAATTAATAAATATTTTAATTTTGCTGTTATATAATATGCTTGAAATCACTATTATACTATTTATTTTATGTCAATTATTCAAATGCATTTTATTTCATGATGACTCAGAAGCAGCTTGAGAAATTATTATGAAAATCAATAACAATTATTGGCAAAATGAAAGTATTTACTAACTTTTAAGGCAACTTCCTGAAAAATACTAAATGTTCTAAATTGTAAATATTAATTAATAATTATTGAATACAACGTAGAACATTTATGGATATGTTATATTGTTATTATTTATAAATTCATTAGAGAGATGCTTTGTCAAAGCAGCTCAAAAGGAACATAAAATGGAGCAGACATGATATAAATATGTCATGTCTGTTCCATTTTATGTAAAAACCACACACTATGATTTAAATGATGTGTTTTGAATAATTTAATGTACTTTTTAAAAAATTGTAATTCGAATGGTATATGGTCAACCTGAGGAATGTTGAAATGACATTTTTGAAATGTTGAAAGTACTCATTTTTAGTTAAATACTTTGCAAATAAACAATTTTAATCTCAATAGTTTGCTTTAGTCTTATTAACTGTTATTTTCAGCTCATTTAGCTTTATTTAGTTCTCTATTCCAAATCTATTCTTAAATTTTTTAAGACAAGCATTTATGAAAATCTAAAGTAAAGTAAAAATAAAGTGACAATGATTATTGTTTTATAAAAATTTTACTTGAAAAGTTTCATAAAAGATCTTAAATCAGATTGTACCTTGACAAACACTTCATACTAACAAAAAATTTGCTTTTAACTTTTAAACATTTCCTACTGTAGATGGTCATGGAAGTCATACTATTATACACATTGTCATTGTTTGTTTGTCATTTTTATTTTTTAATATAGTATGTAGATTTTTTAAGAATAATATCTTTCAATGGGAAAAACACAGCAACAGTGAGTATAATACTATGGCTTCTTAACAACCTACAATAAAAGCTGTTTGAAAGTTAGTCAAGTTCCCTTTTTATTTGAAATAGTTGTAATAATTCAATCTGTTTTGGAATATTTTTTAAAAAACTTCAAGTTTTTTATAAAATAAAAATATCTTGTTAATTCGGAAGTTCTTTTGAGGTTGAATAATGATTTGCAGAATGCAATTCAAAAACGAATATGTCCGTATATGCTAAATTAAGACGTTAAATTTAATATCATTATTATTAATGACATTAATATGATTTTCAAAATTATACAATACTAATGTTTTAATTCCTGAAGATAAGGAAAATTCAAATTACAAAATTATGAGACTGTCATTTACAAAACAGTTCTTATTTTAATTATATTCTTATTCAAGTGTAGTTTTAGCAATGCAATAAATTATACGTATATGATATCATTGTTATAACTTATAACTTTAATATACATTACTTCCAAGTGTTATGTGCCATTTTAAATAATTACTAATCAAATATATAATTAATTGCACTATAACAAAAGCAGATTGTAAATAATCAATTTTTAACATACATTTTCTAAATCTTCAGGCAGAACAGGAACTAAAAGACTTGGAAATATATAACATGTTATGCCATTCATGCTAAATTATATTCACCACTTACTACAGAAGATAAAAACTATGGTCCACATCTCAACAGTTTTTAATTGTGTGCTTTGAAATGAAAATTAGTTTATCAATAACTAGTCTTATTATATACAGTGCACTCTTGCTAGTCCAGTCTAATTTTATTCATATTTTCCATTAAATGTTTCAGCCAAAATCAAAAAGAAATCATAAATTATTTTTTAAAACATGGGGAATTTATGAAATTAATTTTTACTGTACATTTTAACAAAAATGTGTGTACTGTATATATAGTACAATTTTTTAAAAACATATGTATTTGTTTATAGTTCTGTTTGACTTCCTGTTATATATAACCCTACTAATCCCTATAAATCCATACAATAATTGGATTAGCAAGACTACATTTTAGTGTAGTATTATAAAATTGAAGTTTTCTTTAACCTTTTAACCATTAAAAGATTTTAAACCTTCTTATAATTAGATTGTGATTGTCATTATCAGGTTTAATATTATTAATATAATGTAATCATACATTAAAGTATATTGTTATTATATTTATTTTTAACTTTCATTTATTTATTTATTTTTTAAGAAACTAAAGGCTTTGACAGATAAATTAAAACAAGATCCTGAATTTTCATGTAAACATGGAGCACAAGAAATTAATCGTTGCAAGAATAGATATAAAGACATTTTACCATGTAAGTAAAATTTACAGATATTACTTTTTAAAAATTTATAGTTTTCAAATTGAAGCTTATTTTATTAAATCAAGATGTCTGTTCTAATTTCTTGATTGCTCATTTATGTATGTTAATAGTTTAGGATCCTAACATTTCAATTATTACTTTATTGTAGTTAAAATGGATTTCATCTGTATTCAAATAATTTAATGATTATGCATATTATTAAATTCTTACATAAAGAATTTATTCTAGATGACATTACAAGGGTTATTCTTACGGAAGATTCTGAAATACCTGGTTCAGATTATATAAATGCAAATTACATAAAGGTAATTCTTTATTTTTAAATTTTAGGTAGGCTTTTATTAAATTAATAAAATATTAATGTGAATAATGCAGTTATAATGTAATATAACTCACTTTAAATTGGATGTACAGAATTCAGAATGTATGCACTAGGATTTGACATATGCAAGAGATTAAAATGCTAAAATTTTCATTAGAATACCAAAACAAAATTTTCATTTTTCCTATATAAAATATATATATATTATATATTATATATAAAAAATAAGTTATATATTCACTGTGTTTCTAATGAACAGTATACTGTCCATAATTTTTTCAGATTGCAACTGTGCTGTTTATTAGAGGGTGACTAATATTTCCATTCTTTGGGAATTAGATGTGACTATTATTTAAAGATGACTGTGAATGGAATAAAATATGGTGATTTATTGTAACTTTATTATTATTTAAACAACACAGCAACATAACACACACACTTTATTTCAATATAAGATAAGAATGACAATGCTGAATACAATGTGCAACTTTTCAGTTTACAATAGGCCTTATCTTCCTCCATTAGATAGTACTGTATATTTATTATCGGAAGGAACTGCCTATAACTTTTTTCCTCTTGCAGTGCATTGTTTATTAGAAGGTGCTATTTATTAGAATAAATATGGTATATTTACAATTTTTCCTATATAAATACAGAAAAAATAAAGAATTTATAAATCTTCAGGTTATTTAATTGTTTAGTATGGCATTTACTACTTCAATAAGTTTTATTCTAGATTAAATATAGCTTGCAGTATTAATTATTGCATCATTATATTCTAACAGCTTATAAGTTAATATATAATAGATAACTTCATGACAATAAACCATTTAGGTTATATGTTAAGGGTTATTGTCATGGAGTTATTGTCATATATATGGATTATGGGACAATATATTTAATTTGATACATAAATGTAATAATGCTTTAATACCATATTAAACAAAATAAAATCAGATAACTCCATAATTACTTGATTTTATATGTCATTGAACATTAAATATAAATATAATCATCCAAATTATCAAATTTTATTATATCAATAGAAGTTTTAAAGCAATTCTTAAACTTTTATTAGGAAGTTTATAAAGTTTATAATTCAATTGGAAACATTTACTACAATATAACAATATATTGTAATATTGACAGTTTGAAATTTCATTATTATTGTGTAAAATGGAATAGCTAAATGCAATTTAGCTATTTATTTGGCGTAAGTTTCAAATTCATTTAAATAAATAATATTAAAATAACATTTTTCATTTTTTACCTCACTTTTTCCTTGTTGTTGTAATGTTTTCTCTTTTGATCGTTCAGCTTCTCTATGACGAATCTAATCAAAATAAAGTTTTTAATAGATAACATTCATGTAAAAAATACTTTATTTATTTAATATTCAGCTTTTACTTACCTTCTGAACAGCTTGTTCCATTGTTAAAAAGCCATCTCTTACCAACAGCATTAATTGAAGTCTTTCCTCATCACCTAATAAAACATTTCCAGTTGGCAACCTAGGAACTAATAATTCATTTTATTATATATAGGCCTATGAGAAAATTAATTATAAAAATTTAATTAATCAAAATTATTTACTTTTAGCATGTGGTTTCTGAGTTAAATGAAGTAAATGAGGTTTTCCTGGTTTATTAGAAGGTTTATCTTTTTTACTTCCAAGACTTCGAAATAATTTTCCTAATCCACCACGTTTCTTTATATGTTCACTAGAATCATCTTTGCCTCCTTCAGAAAATAAAGTATTAACTAAACTTTTAAAAAAGTGAACATCTATGTAGTTATTTTAGATAGAAAAAAAACAATACAGATTATATAGTTTTTTAGTTTTATGTAAATAAGAAAAATTATGTATATAACTTATNATTATGGGACAATATATTTAATTTGATACATAAATGTAATAATGCTTTAATACCATATTAAACAAAATAAAATCAGATAACTCCATAATTACTTGATTTTATATGTCATTGAACATTAAATATAAATATAATCATCCAAATTATCAAATTTTATTATAATAATTTTTGAGTTATATTTTTTAAAAAGTATTTTATTTCATTCTTATTAAAATATGAAAAAGTAATATGAATACTAAAATATAGTTTCTATTTATTTATTAGAAACTGACTTTTGAATTTTTAACTTGATTCACAACTTAAAATAGTTATATACTTAGACAACAAACAGCCTTTAATAATAATAATCAAAAGATAAGAATCAGTCTTATTGAAATACATGATTGTATTTTTAACAATCAGGAACATCAAATAATGTTGCTTACAAAGTTTATTCACTAAATCTTCATATTACTTGTATGAAATTGATCACAACATGCATTTCAATAAAACTTTCTTTCTCTCTTTAGTTGTCTTTCCTCATAGGGCCTATTCAAGTATTACAACAGTATATGGATGAGGAAAAATTTGTTGGTATCTGATAATTATTAATAGTGGAGAGAGAAAAGATGAATCTTTTATGACATAAGATTGCAACCATTGTTTATTTTTCACCTAGTCATTACAGAATTGTCTGAAAATAATTCCTGTGTATTTACAAAAGGTTTAAACTTCTCTACTGCTCACATAAAGAGAGGGGTACTTTGATTTCTGATGATTGGTGATGATGCAAAGGAGATCAAAAAGGGCGAATTTTTGCTAATGTAATATTTGAACAAAATGTCTACATCATGTGAATTTTCATTTAATGTGTACAATAGAATTTTCTGTTATTTTGAGCAAATCCAACAAAAAAGAATTGGAGTCTAAGTCTAATAAAGTACTGTATAAGAAATGTTGTTCAAGACCACAAAAACTCTAATTCTAATTATTAAGTACAGAATAAAAAGCAAAATCAAAGAAAGAAATGAATGTATAAATTTTTAAAGTACATATATAGTAAAAGATATACATGTAATTCAAAAATATAAAATATTTTTAGCTACAGATATCCTCCTGTATAACACAGTAGTTAGGTTCCAAAAAAGTGCCACGTTATGTGAATCTATGCTATACAAAACAAAGGAATAGTACAAAACAGGGTTAGGTTCCAAAAGTTAGCAAAAGTATACTATTCTTTTTTGTAATTAAGATAAATATGTTTATTAAAGCAATCAATAATTAATTAATAGTCACAATCAAAAGTATTGTACATTACTGTTAATATTTTCTTCAATGATAAACACTGTTAAACAAGAATGTATTCTTTTTGATAATATATTGTCATCATCTGAGCATTCTTATTAATCTCAATCTTATATATCAACAACTGTATTTTTCTCTACTTTTTTCATAAAATCTGATATTTTCATTTACTTGCATTTGCCTTAGAGATCTTTACAGTTTAATCTTTTTATGTAGTAACTTTTAATTTAATCTATAAAAACAAAACATAGGAACAATCTTTCAGGTTCATTTAGAGCAGTATCACCAAAGAAAGCAAAACCTTGTTTATAAAAAGGCTAGAATAGGAAACTTGGACAAGGAGTATGAAAAACTGTACAATCATTTAATTATTGAATTTATATATTCAGTTCTCATTAATTAAGGAAAACCAGAAGAAAGGCACAAAACAACATTGAAAATTTCAATATTATAAAATCCATGGACAAATATGAGACAACATGCATGTTTGTTTGAATAAAAAAAATATCTAATAATGGTATTTGCACTTAAAAATTGTGACATTTTGTATGCTGATGTCTCTAATTCTCAAACCATGTTAGAGCAAAACTGTGTTGTATGAGGGATACCTGTATTTATTACATAAAAATTTTATATAAACAAAACACAAAACTCTCTTTAATGATTCTGTGTAATGTGTTTGTCAATATAAAATATATATGAATGTAGAGTCAATAACATGTAACATTTTTATGTATATTATATAACATGTATTCATTATATAAATTTAGTTCAGTATAAGGTCATCCTTGAATCATATATTAATTAAAATTGAAAGAGTTGATAAAATTATTTAAAAACTAAAAACAGATTATGACAGAATAAAGAATTCAAGAAAACACTCGTAAGAAAAATAAGTAAATTATTAAGGTAGGTAAGGTCATTATGTAAGGAAAAACATACACAATAGTTAGGCCAGGGTGTCATTATATAGAGTAGGAAGGGGTGGGTCACTCCTCCAAGAGTCAAATATAATGATTTCAGTTGGAAAATATTAATATATCTCACAGTTGGGAAATGATCAAATGATACTTTCATAAACCATCATAGGTCGGTCTGTCAGGAGGAAAATATTATTATGTTTTAAAAGTAAGATGTCTATTTTTTTTTTAATAATCCTAAGATATAAAATTATTTACCATATTTCTTCAATTAAACCCCAAGATTCAATAAAATCTAAGTTGAAAAGCATGAGAAACACAAATGAGTACTGCACTATATACAGTAAAGTAATTTAGAGTGTCAGGTAAGGAGTTTAACTAAAATGCTATCTCTTCAAATTATTAGGATTGATTAGGAATAAAACTCATTCACACTATGTCACATGGTCTGGCAATGACTCTTTTAACAAATAAAAATGTATTCTGGCTTCCTCATACATTGCTTTGTTTAATTATGCCATGCCAATGAATATACCATTTTGTAAACCAACAAATGCCTAAACAATCAGGCTATAATATGACTATAATTAAATAATAAACATTAAATGGTATATATAAATATAAATGTATTATATTTATATATACTGTTTTGTTTGTCTTAATAAATTTACTCAATGGATTTCATTTGATTAATCTTTGTGTCTAGAGTCAGGTAGAACTTTCTATTCCAAAGTTCATGGAAAGATATTTTTGAAATAAAATTATATATATTGCTGAATATCAAGCATTGGGAAAGTTGCAATTGTGTTCATAAGTAAGGAACTTATCAGCTAAAAGGTAATTAGGAAAATTCAAATTGGAAAGAGATGGTAAAGTCAAGATCTTGATTCTTACAATGACATCAAAGCAGACAACTGACAAAATAATAATCAAATTGGAAAATGCTGAATCAGGTTAACTATGAAAACAGTAATTATTTCAAATATTGTATTGCATTTTGAAAATTATGAATAATTATTCCTTTTCTTTCAATTTTGTTACCCACTTGTCTCCTTTGCAAGGTAATAAACCTTATGAAATATATACATTTTAAAAGAAAATCCCTAGATGTTTAATTGAGAAAATACAGTAGACTCTAAGCATTTGAAGTTTCTTATTAATTTATAAACTGATGTTAAAAGTTTAAACTCAATGACACATTAGGTTATGCAAGCATATAGGCATATAGCTATACCCTTTTTAAAAACTTCTAAATCCCTTGCTATTAATATTTTAAATATAGAATAAAGTACACAAGTATTAATCAGGAATTTTGGTTATGAGTCATCTATTTTTGTCATACACATCTCCAAACTTATGACTTAGTGATGCCACTGTAGTTAGAACATACATAAACTATTAATAAACTGAAATGCTTTAAGCCAAACACATAACCAAATATTGTCAGATTTATTTGAATTATTATAAGGTTGTAAATTAATTAAATTACTGTAAAATTTAATTAATTTATAGCCTTATAATAGTTCAAATAAATCTGGTAATGTTTGGTTGTATATTTAATGTAAATAACTATTATGCATAATAATAATTAATGATAATCTTTATATTGCAATAAACTATAATATAATATAGTCTTTATCATTTATTTTAATATGTTTTTTAATTATATAATATAACATTAAACTCACTATGATATAAATTGATATACAGTACTGTAATATAAGAAATGTTTAGAGTATAATTTCTCATTAGACTTAAACTTAGACTAAAGCATGAGAAACACAAATTTTTTTATGTCGCATGTGCAACATAAAAATTTTTTTTTGTAAATCATTTCGAACTCAAGAATGAACTCTTAGTTGAACGGCATTCATTAATCAAATTTCCAATCTAAAAAACCATTAGAACCTGATGCAGAGCCCAGAAGGGGTTCAAAAACATTCGTTTTTTGATATTTTTTGATGTTACCACACCATAAATTGGTTCTGTGTATACAAATAATTTATCATTTTTAAGCAAGAAGTTTATTCATTTTTAAATAGTAAGAAGCTATTATGTAATTAATCTTATTATTATCTATAAAAATTTCTAAAGATAGAAATTAATTTACAAAAATAACAATTATAATAAATTGCATATTTTTTGTAAATTAATTAAAAATTATTTTGATTAAACTAATTTTTCAAAATAAATAACCTTTATTTTGTGTTTAAGGAAAATTTGAGAGCAAAATTAGTCCTTTAAGAAGTTTTTGTCTGCAAGAATTTCCTTATCTGATTAGAGCTAATATATTTTATCAACTAAAACTTATAATGAATATACAGTAGATGCTTTACAATTACTCAATTTACAACCCCATGTTTACAACTAGTATAAATTTTTAATTATGATTGTAAAAAAATTCTATATTCAAGTGTCAAACTTTTTGTTGATTGTTTCAGTTATCATATCATTTAAAGTTTATTTCCATGAACAGAATTCATTTTATTACATTGAATCTGTAGGAAACTAGAATTTTATTTATGATGATTCATAAAATGTTTTCCAGGAATTAGTTAAGTTATAAAAGTAGGGGCTAGTGTATTTGTAATATGCATCTATGACAGGTTTTTGTATTTTTTAAACTAGTATTTGATAGATAAGTTTTGTAACTTAATCAGATCTAATTTATAAATATTTCATCTATACAAAAAATTTGTATTCTAATATGCTATTTTGTTTTGTGCATCAACAATAGTGTAGCATCATATGCAAATACTATCAACAGGTATTATAGTTTTTAAAATTATGTTTTCTATAATCCTTTATGTTCATAACTTGATTTTAAAGTGTAATCCAAAATCTTTCTGTTCCAGAAAATAAATCTCCAAAGATAAATTAAGAATATAAAGTTTTTATCAAATAAAACTAATGCAATGAACAAAGCTATACTATGATTAACCTGAAAATCTCAAAACCATCCTTGCATTTTCAGTAAACACATTTATTAAAAATACAAACGTTTTTGGCATATTTCATAATCCTGCATCAGGTTTCACATTCTATCTTCAATTTGATAAGGTTTGAAATTGAAATGTTACTCAAAAGTGACATTATTTAATTTTTAATAATGCATGAGAAATATAGGACATTCTATATCAGTCGCACATGTCACCCACATCTAAGCAGTTTAAGTCTAAGAAAATTCATCTTTACCCTTCTGACAGTCCACAAAGTATTATTCCTATTTTTGCCAGTCCACAGGTGTGAAAAGGTTGAAAAGCGCTGTTCTAAAATATTAAAATTCAGATAATTTTCTTTAAGAGAAAGATAATCAACGGACTAGTCAACATAATCTCTAATATTGCACTTGCATTAGATTAGACTGCAGATAGATTACTTCAAAATAGATTTTCACCAGAAATTACTAGTAGCCAGTGGTGCATTACAGCTTCATGGAGCCTAGACAAATTTGAATTAGGAGCTGCATGTACAGTGTTGACTTCAGACATTTTTTTTTTGGAGGGGAATGCTTTAGAGGAAATATTTTCTTATAAAAGATTGGTTTAAATCCCAGGCAATTGCCCTTTTTGTCCATAGGAAAACATGCCACTGCTAGCTACTCAAAATTGTACTCCTAGAATAGAATTTATTTTCCATTGATTTTACTATGAATCTCATAAACAGTATGCATAGAACCTGCATAGAAGTGTATAATGCCATATTATTTTTAACATTTCCTTTTTGGTATATATAACCTTCTTGTTGTAATCCTTTTTTCTCCATTCACAAAAAAGAAAAACTTTATTTCTTAAAATATTTTACATATATTTTAAAGATTGTATAAACTATCAATAATTTTTACAATTTCATGACAAATTTTTGAAAAACAAAAATATTTAAATAATACTAGGTTTTGGACATTGACATATTTTAAAGTTGACATCACAATGTTTATGAACTTTCTTAATTTATTAATTGTATTTTGCATTTATTTAGTACAAATTTCACATTTTCTGAACACGTTTCTAGAAATTGGCTTATACATATGTCTTATGTGAGTTCTATATTGATGCATATAAGTAGGTAGATAGTATCAAGGTACAAAACACAAAAATTTTGTAATAAACATTATTATTCTGTTTAAAAAGAAATTCCATATTTATAACATGTTGAAATGTAGTTCAAGATAACTCAAGTCCAAATCATAAAAGATTAAATGAATCTATTAGATAATGCCATCTTATATTCCTACACATATTTGTATTATAGTGATATTATATACTTTTAAGCTAATGATATTTTCAAATTGTTATGATTTAATGCAGGAAACTTACTAATAATGTATATTTTTTTAATACTTTTCCAAATATGAATGATCTGTATCTACTTGTATAATATTGTTGAATTACTTTTTATAATTAGTGTGTGTTTGTGTATATAGATATTAAAATTAAATATCTATTAAAAGTGGTTCCATACACTTTTTATAGAAAAAGAACTTAAGTAGGACAGAAAATTTCAGAATAAAACCTTACTTGAACTATGCAATTTGAGCAATATATGACAAGCATCTTGCTAGAAGGCTTTTTTTCCTGGAAGACACTTCAATTGGATTCTAATAAAGTTGAAAATTTGAGCTGCAACTACTGACAACTTATCCTGGCTTTTCTCTTCTTCATTTCTATCCTGTTTATGTATCACTTGAATTTTCAATCTTTTGTTTACATTCATCTGCCAATTGACATTTAAAATACTGTATTCATGCAAGAGTTTTTCATATCAACAAGTATTGAGTGATATATAAAAATATTTTATAATTATCTGGAAGTCTGCTGAGTAATAATGCTGCTACCATTTGAAAGTTTCCATTATCCGCAAATATCCAATATCCTCAATGTTCTTGAATTTCTTCATTCTTATTAACCTTTCATTGATACAACTTTTGCAAGAGATATAATCTGTTGCTAAGGTTAGTTCATTCATGTAAGCTCTTCCCACATATCCTATCAATGAACTCTTACATAAATGCATAATCTTATTGTCTTCTACACTCAGATAAAAATAGTACTTTCCACTTTCTCATTGTTTGCTTTACACTTAGCTGTTTCAGACTCAGGTTTCACTTTCATTAAACATGACTATGTTCCTTTTCAATAAAGTAACATTTTCATTTGAATTGCCATACTTGATAATTTTCATCAATAAATTTTGACAAAACAGAATCAGCCATTTTTACTGCTGTGATAGAAAATATAGTGATAGCAAAAGCAGTGATAGAAAATATAGGTCTTCAAAAAGACCTATATTTTCTATCACTGCTTTCATATATAACTGAGCCCATAACCCATTAGCTTCTCAGGCAATCATGTAGTTTATTAACTTTTACAATATTGGTAAAGCATAATATAGTAGATGCAGGAATTAAACAGATGCAAAATATATATACATTATATACTCAATTTCATGGTGGACTCAGGATATATTCAGGAGAAGACTTGTTGTTTTTAATGTAAAAGACGTCAGAACCTCAAATAAAAGGCTGACGTTTTGATCATTTTTAATATTGTGAGTTTTTTACCTATTCATTATTTGTTTTTATTGAAGGTTTTCTTCAACAATGTTATGGGTACTTCTGTGGTTGTGTTAATGGATTGTTAGATAGACTCAAAAATTAAAAAAATCTTTCTAATGGGACATTATATACTGTTTTATTAAGACAGTAACATTTTTTTTTAATTGCCAAATGGGAAGATGTAATGAACTGTCAAAGACTTGCTTGCAGTTCAGTTATACAGTTCACAGTTCAGTTATACTGAATAAAAATCTTTTATTAAATTGCCAAAGGTAAGAATAAAAGTACTATAATCCACACTATCCCAAGAAACAATAACTGGAGAAATAAAACAGAAATCCAAGATTTCTCTTTTCAAACAATTATCGTATTAATTAAATGTAAACATTTGTCAAAATACTATCAACATGCTAGTATATAGTGACAAATGTTTTTTTTTTATTTTCATCAATTGCGAAAAAATCTGACAAGAATGGAAAAAGAAGATAAAATTTCTGAAATGTGCATAGCAAAATAATGAAAAATATGGTCTTTTTACAAATGCCTGTCAATAAATTTCAGTTTACAAACCTGTGCAATTTAATAAGATTGTTATAATTGTTACAATGGTGTTTATAAGTTTTGTTAGTTATGAATGAGGATTATTACTAATTTATTATAAAATAGTAACATCCTTGTTCATTAGTTAATTTTTTTTTGAGAAAACAACATATAACTGTATATAAAATACAGTATATATTATAGGATATATGTTATACTATATATTTAGACACAGATATGTTTATAATTTTATTTCAAGAAAATATAAATAATAAAATAGGATTATGGAATCCATTTGATTTCATACAAATATATATTTTTTTAATGTCATAAAAATCATAATAGTTACGTTCATAGCTTCATACCACATAACTTTATATATCCAAAGCAACACTTTTTACTCACATTGTTTTTATTGTAGCTGTGATTGTTATCAACATATAATAAAAAGTTATTTACAGATTTATGTACAATAGATTTATTCAAAGATTTGTGGCAAGTTTAATAATGTTACTGTATTAAATATTTTAGGGCTAATTGACATTGATTATGAATTANAACACTGAACTTATATTGGATATTTCAAAATTACCAACATTTATGGAATTTGTATTTATTTAAATATATTTTTAAGTTAGTTCTGTAATTTTCACTTTTAACCATATTAAATATTTGGTCTAATGATAATATCTGTGGTAATAAAAATTAAGCCCAGATAGAATGATCTGGATAGCAATTTTTCGGATAAACTTTAGCCTTTAAGCAAAATCAACATGATGAACTTTAACTAGCTAAGAAGTCTTATTTATTTTGCATTAATGTGTTCTAAGTTAAGATACTTTCTTCAAATTCAAATCTGTAATTCTACTCCATTCAGTATAAAACTTTATATTCTCACTTATGATACCAAATATACTATACATAAGAAATTGTACTGTCTTTCAGTGTTAAATTTATTCATTTGATGAATTAAACAAGTATTTTCAACATTTCAGAGTATTAAACAAGAGAATTTCAGAGAATTAAACAAGTACTTTTGACATTTAATTTTTTTCATATGAGAAAGACATTCTAAAATGTCAAAAGTACTTGTCTAATTCATCAA
This sequence comes from Centruroides sculpturatus, assembly GCF_000671375.1. NCBI lineage: Eukaryota > Metazoa > Arthropoda > Arachnida > Scorpiones > Buthidae > Centruroides > Centruroides sculpturatus. Next base: position 146,346 of record NW_019385516.1, on the reverse strand, counting down.
ACAAATAAATTTAACACCAAAAAACAGTACAATTTCTTATGTATACTCCATTCAAATTTGCATCTGAAAGTGAAGTGTCTCAGCTTCAAAAATATTAATGCAAAAGTGAAATAATATTTCTTAATGTGTTAAAAGTTATCATTTTTTTTATTGCCAGGGAGTCATAGAATGTTTCATATTCATTTTGTCCTTTAAAATCAATATTTATCCAAAAGATTCAGCATGAATATTCAAATAATATTATTGCTGACAATCAGTTGTCCACTAAAACATTTTTAATTAATTTCTTAAAATCTATATTCCTAATATACACTTTGTATTAAACTTTATTTTAGCTATAAGATTATTTTTATATCTAACTTTTTATTTGACGAAATATTAAGTGTATATACTTAAATACAATTTTATATTTATGCAAATTCAAATTACTTTATTTAATTTAATAGAGAGGTTGCGGCCGAAGTTTTCATCTCTCAAATGAGAACATCGAACGTCGAGCACCACTTACAAGATAGCGGCGCTCAACGTTCGACATTCATGTTCTCTCTAATATATTTTTATTTTATCATTTCAAACTAATTTATTGTCTATTCTATTTTATCACCGTTTCACTTAGTTATTTATTTTCAATTATGATAGGAAAAGTCTCTTGACATTAGGTTTCCTCCTCCTCATTAACAGTAAAACCCCAATTAAAATACATAAAATATGATGAATAAAGTACAACAAAGCAAAATACAAGTAATTAGTATAAAATTATAAAAAACAAGAAAAAAAATTGTATAATAATCATTTACAGGCTTTTTTGAAATGGTAATAATCAACATGAAGTAAATATTTGGAACTATCTATATTTTGTGAAATATGGTAAAAAATGACCTTTAAGAGAAAGGTAATTTTAAAAAAAGGTGTGCAAATGCTTGAAAAATTACAGGTATTACATAAGGGAACTTTTAAGCTAAGCCAATCAGACATCACATAACCATTGTAGTATCTATTGTATTACAATTGATCAAAATATTTTATATGATCATTAAATAAAAAGTCTCAATCTGGACCTAGCAATGTTAGAATGACTGTTAAAAGGCAAGTTACAGAATTTATTTAAGGTATATTGAAGTATATTTTATTAAGTTCTTTTGTAATTTTGTCCAAAAGGAGGTAGCCATCAACCAGATCAGTATACAATCAATAAGAGACTGAAAATTAGTGAAGAAAATGGAATATAAAACAATTTTAGAAAATTGATTGTTAAAACTATTGAAATTTTCTTATGCTGTCATAGTTAAATAAGAACAGTTCTGTACTACTCATATGTTGTTTTGTATTTATATAACTTTTATCTCTCTAAATGGAAAAATCAATAAAAAATTATTTAAATTATAGTGTATAATTTAATTAAAAAGTAATAACTATGTGGTATTGCTAATGCAAAATTATATTAATGTTAGAGTTTTATAAGATATTACATATTAAACTTACACAAGAACAATTTTTTAGACTGAATAAAAGGCATTGCTTTCAATATAGAATCATTTTTTTCAAAATTTGTAAAATGATTTTAAAACTATTGAAATTAGTTACTATTTTTACAAAAACTCATTTAATGATAAAACAATTGCTTTGTTAACATACAATAGACATAGTTACAAGAAATTACACATAATTAGAAATTGTGAATTATCATTTGATGCTTAAGTGTTTAAAATTATAATATATTTTACAGAAACAGACTAAAAATAAGTTTTAATAATAATACTGTAAAATGTACTAGATCTTTCTTTCATTAGCATGTGATAAGAAAAAACCTCAGAAAAAATAATCTTAAAAATTTTGAAAAATTCTTGTTTAGCAGTTACATAAAATTTATTCTGTTTTTGTAGAATATATTAAAATATTTCTGTACTTTCTAAATGTATTATAAAAATTATTTGTTATATATATGATAATGATATATAGTATGTATAAATCAATGTCATTTAAATTTTAAAATGTTTTATATGATAAACAATCATATGAACATTCCATTTACATTCATACTAGCAAAATTTGAAGTTATAGAAATAACTAAATTTTAAATATAAGCTATTTACAATATGTAAATTTTAATCATAGCATAATAACTAAATCCTCTAATAACACAAACAGTTCATAGACAAGATTTACTAAGTTTAATTGATATATTGCATTAGTTTCAATGTTTACAGATAATGTTTGGATCAACATTTAGTTTAAGATTGTCAACAATTATCTGCCTATTGACTACCCATTGACATTTATAACATTTGTGTCATATTATGCCAATAATATCTTTGTATAAACATTAGATTAATTAGGTAAGTTTTGCTATTTAGGAATGTTAAATTAATTTATAATGCTTTTCAGATTTCTTTTTTTCAATTTTTTCATCTACAATGTCCAATAATTTTTTGATTTATCCATGTATTATGTCAAACAAAGTTTGAAAGCTATTAAAAATTTTGCTTATTTATCACTCAATTCACTAACAATTTTCACTTTTATGTAATATCTCCATCATATATATTTTTATTTAAATTGTTTAAAATTTTCTAAATAATTTTAAAATAAACAAATAAAATGTTCATTAAATGAATGAATGGATTCTATTTCACAACTTTTTATGTTTATATTTTATTCATTTTTGTTCTGACATACTATGAAATTCTGTTGAATCTAGAAGATTCAAACAATATTCCTTATCTATCCACAAAAGTTAATGTCTCTAACAAAATGTGTAACAAAAATATACAAATTAATGTACCTTTTTATATATGATAAGATGTAAGAGTATGTAGACTTAATATTGAATTTTGTTACTTAAAATTTGATTGTTTTTGATTTATTTTTATATTTATAATAAAATTACAGAAATCACAGTATAAATTTATATACAAATTATAGAAAGTGAAATTTGTAATTTGAGTTTTGATGCTTTAATTAATTGAATTCTGTGACATATTATATATTCCTTGATGATATAAACAAATGCAAGACAATACCTTTAGTAACTTGACACAGTCCCAGTATTCACTTTAGCTATGTAGAAAATGGACCAAGTTAACAATTAAAGTACTTTGAACAGAGTAGTTTGTATTTATGTGAAGTTGCTAAAAGTATTATGTTGCAATTATTAATTATTTTCAATAAAGATGATGATAAGCATTTTATTATTTTGACAATATTTGTTTGTGTAATATATGTGAAATTATATTTTTAAATATTAAATTTATTAAAAATTTATTTAGAAATATAAAAACTAATAATCTAAATTCATATTTAATATAAGGTTGAAATGTTTATAAACATAAAAATTTGATAAGACCTAGATAAAAAAACAGTTTTTAAATAATTGTTTTTTATAAAAAAATTAATGTGTACAATTTCATTGTATAATTACATATGTTCATTATTATATCAAAAATATACTAATTCTAAATATTAAATAATCTACTGCCTTGTAATTTTGCTATTTAATTTCAAAATTTTAAAATTTAAATCATCATAGAGTAAATTTAATAAATGAATATGCATCATCATTTCCTGATCAAATATTTTGAATACATCCCATCTAATCAATAATAATAAAAAGTTGATAATGCTTTTAATGAGCTTCTATTTTCTATATTTATTGTTTATTATAAAATTTACATGATTAGTCAAATTCTAAATTACACAATCTTGAAATATGAATAGGAATTGATTTCAATATTGAAGTGTATTAATGATGTGCTTCAGGGTTTTTAATATTTAGCCATCTGACTGATAATTTAACATTATATCTAATTAATAAGCAACAAAACAAATAAATTCTATTTAAATCAAACTATATTTAATATTTTTCATTTATTTATTGGTATCATATAACAATGATACTAATAAATAAATTTTTGAAATTAAATTAAATTTTTTACTACAGTATGAAATCATTACATTTCTTAAGTTTAAAAATTAATTTTATATAAGTTGTCTAAATTATGATCTATTGATTGTAATATTCAAAATATAAACAAGAAGGTTATTCTTTAACAATAACATAATCTAAAATTGTCATGTTTAAATATGTGATATACTGATTTTAACATAAAATATGTTATTTTTGTACTAACACAAAATTTTTCTTCAATTGTATCAAATTTTATTATATCAATAGAAGTTTTAAAGCAATTCTTAAACTTTTATTAGGAAGTTTATAAAGTTTATAATTCAATTGGAAACATTTACTACAATATAACAATATATTGTAATATTGACAGTTTGAAATTTCATTATTATTGTGTAAAATGGAATAGCTAAATGCAATTTAGCTATTTATTTGGCGTAAGTTTCAAATTCATTTAAATAAATAATATTAAAATAACATTTTTCATTTTTTACCTCACTTTTTCCTTGTTGTTGTAATGTTTTCTCTTTTGATCGTTCAGCTTCTCTATGACGAATCTAATCAAAATAAAGTTTTTAATAGATAACATTCATGTAAAAAATACTTTATTTATTTAATATTCAGCTTTTACTTACCTTCTGAACAGCTTGTTCCATTGTTAAAAAGCCATCTCTTACCAACAGCATTAATTGAAGTCTTTCCTCATCACCTAATAAAACATTTCCAGTTGGCAACCTAGGAACTAATAATTCATTTTATTATATATAGGCCTATGAGAAAATTAATTATAAAAATTTAATTAATCAAAATTATTTACTTTTAGCATGTGGTTTCTGAGTTAAATGAAGTAAATGAGGTTTTCCTGGTTTATTAGAAGGTTTATCTTTTTTACTTCCAAGACTTCGAAATAATTTTCCTAATCCACCACGTTTCTTTATATGTTCACTAGAATCATCTTTGCCTCCTTCAGAAAATAAAGTATTAACTAAACTTTTAAAAAAGTGAACATCTATGTAGTTATTTTAGATAGAAAAAAAACAATACAGATTATATAGTTTTTTAGTTTTATGTAAATAAGAAAAATTATGTATATAACTTATTTTGATTTTTATCCAAATTTGCACAATATTATGAATTTATGAATGATAAGAGTTTAATATAGGATATTTTTGTGTAAAATATAAAATTGAAATTAAAAGTGTATATATATATACACTTTTAATTTCAATTTTATATTTTACACAAAAATATCCTATATTAAACTCTTATCATTCATAAATTCATAATATTGTGCAAATTTGGATAAAAATCAAAATAAGTTATATACATAATTTTTCTTATTTACATAAAACTAAAAAACTATATAATCTGTATTGTTTTTTTTCTATCTAAAATAACTACATAGATGTTCACTTTTTTAAAAGTTTAGTTAATACTTTATTTTCTGAAGGAGGCAAAGATGATTCTAGTGAACATATAAAGAAACGTGGTGGATTAGGAAAATTATTTCGAAGTCTTGGAAGTAAAAAAGATAAACCTTCTAATAAACCAGGAAAACCTCATTTACTTCATTTAACTCAGAAACCACATGCTAAAAGTAAATAATTTTGATTAATTAAATTTTTATAATTAATTTTCTCATAGGCCTATATATAATAAAATGAATTATTAGTTCCTAGGTTGCCAACTGGAAATGTTTTATTAGGTGATGAGGAAAGACTTCAATTAATGCTGTTGGTAAGAGATGGCTTTTTAACAATGGAACAAGCTGTTCAGAAGGTAAGTAAAAGCTGAATATTAAATAAATAAAGTATTTTTTACATGAATGTTATCTATTAAAAACTTTATTTTGATTAGATTCGTCATAGAGAAGCTGAACGATCAAAAGAGAAAACATTACAACAACAAGGAAAAAGTGAGGTAAAAAATGAAAAATGTTATTTTAATATTATTTATTTAAATGAATTTGAAACTTACGCCAAATAAATAGCTAAATTGCATTTAGCTATTCCATTTTACACAATAATAATGAAATTTCAAACTGTCAATATTACAATATATTGTTATATTGTAGTAAATGTTTCCAATTGAATTATAAACTTTATAAACTTCCTAATAAAAGTTTAAGAATTGCTTTAAAACTTCTATTGATATAATAAAATTTGATACAATTGAAGAAAAATTTTGTGTTAGTACAAAAATAACATATTTTATGTTAAAATCAGTATA
>NW_019385516.1:91596-139473 GCF_000671375.1 Centruroides sculpturatus | reverse complement strand
AAAGACAAAAAATTATATTGCATTAAAATTATATAATAATATATTTGGATTTCTTTTATAAATATAATTTTTTTAAATAAAAAAAGTTTTGTATTACAGTATTTTGTTATTTCTTTATGTTATTATATTATTGAAATAAAATAACATATAATGACTATTATTACAGAATTAGTTTTTAATGTTTTCATAATTAAATTATAAAAGTAAAAACACCAAATGAATATACTGCATAATTGTATATTAACAAATTGAAAATATATAGCAAAATAAGTAATAAATTATTTTAGTTTAGGTTTCAAATATATAAGGCATCTTCATGGTTAAAAATCATATAGATTAGAAATACAAAAATATCATAAAAATAATTTGTCATACTTTATCCAATTAAAATATTTTTAGACTATATTAATATTTAAATTCTACAAAGAAATGTTAATCCAATATGGCTATTGTAATCAGTCTATTAATTAGAAACTTTTAATTGATATTTAAAAATTCATTTATGTATTTGTGATTCTATTGAGAAGTAAGCTTTGGTATTAAGTTCCATAACCAAATCCATTACAACATTTAAAAATATGGAATACAGATCAATCCAATAACTTCAGTCTACAAGTATATTTACACAACCATTCATTATTACATATTTTATATTATATCAACCATTGTCATTATTTATACTGATAAAACAAGAAGTTTCCAGTTACAAGATGAATAAAATTACAACTGAAATTATGAATTTATAAACAGTTTTATGATAATAATAGCCCTTTTGCTGTCATCCTAAAATCTTACAAATTATTTAAAAACCATAAAAGCTTTTAAATAATTCCTAAAAATTTAAGATGACAATAAAAATAAAGTATTTGTCAATAGTAAAGCATCATTTATAGAGTTTATTCTGTCAAATCAGACAATGAATAAAGAATACTATGTGCAAGTTTTGAATAATTTGTTTAAAAGAATTTACCAAATAAGAATTTCGTTTGAATAAAAAAGGAAGTTGATTCAACATAACAACGAGCAGCTTCATTCTGTAGTAATTATTAAGAAACTTTTGGCAATGCACAAGACTACAAAATTAAATTATCTCTTATTCCTTGTTTATTTCTCACAGGCTATTTTCTTGACAATGACAGAGAAGTAATTTGAAGACAAAAAACACATTAAATGCAATACAGAAATTAGTAATTCTAAATTTAAACAAGTTTTTTTACAAACTTCTTTATGTTGTTACTAAATTGCTTAGTTTAAAAAATACTTTCATGACTATGAGGACAAAAAGTACATATTTTCATGTTTAAGGTCACCAACAGGGGTAGAAATGCCAAGAGGATTGAGTGGTCGCAAAGGGTCATATGGGGGCACAATGGTCACTAAGACAGACTCTACAGTTACAAGAAACTGTTTATTTAACACAAAATTTCTGCAATCTTGGAAGTTTTAAGTTGGCAGCAGCCTCTGGGTCTTCCTCCCCAAGATAGTCCCAAATGAAGGAGTGTCTCTGGTTCACAAATGACAGTCCCTCGACATCTCAACAACTCCAGGACAATGCAGTCAACTTCCAGTGATGGGAAGATGTTAATCCGAGGATGAGAGATAGAGACAAATATGGGCCTGAGACACACACACACAATAATTGGTCCGACACTTGGAACTTTTGGGAGAAAAAGGTGTCATGTCCTTGAATTCCCAGGTTTTTATTCATTTATATCCTCAATTGACCATTCCAATTGGTAGCTTTTCCTTGTTCTTGCTTTCTAAGAGGTTGATCACTCGTTACTAACTGTAATGAGATATCAGCTTAGATTGCAGCAGAGAAATCAAAATTGATGTTTAATTCAATCCCCAACTGGAGATGGTTAATCTTAGGAATTCTATTGTTTAAAAGTTTGTGTCACGTTTTCATACAAAAAATTATTTCTAACTTCCATTTTTTTTCTTAAAAAAAAATAATTTTAACATGAATTTTAGTGTAGGTTCAGACTTGTCCAGAGTCTCACACATGTATAATCTACAAAGCTTTCTGTGTTTAACAGAAAATTTAAAAGTTATGCAGGTTATGTAATGGAGTAGGTTTTATGACAATTTTAAACTGTAATTATAAAGTATATATGAAGAAAGTATGGCCTCACACCAATGGTAATGGCAAATTTAAACTTGATCTTATTCATATTAAAAGTAAATTTGCATCTTGGGATCATCTAGAGATAATTAAATGGAGTATTGTGTGACAAGCAAGTACCAAACCTAGAAGACAGATTCCGTACGTCACTGATGAGATCAGTAATGTTGAATAATGCAGGGAATTGAACAATAAAAAGGCTTCAGGAGTAAGGACTGCAGCAGAGATAAAAAATCATAGACCATAGCTATACAGACACATGCAGATTTTCCATTCAAAAAACAAATGCATGAGTTAGGTACTGAATTAGAAAAGTTTTTGTTTGCCAAAAATAACATTTCTCTCATTATATTAATATGTAACAACAAATAAATTGTGCTTAGCCATCAAATGATAATGACATAAAGATCTAAAGCTTCTCATCACACTGGGTTGTATAAAACAAAACACACACTCTATAACCAATAACCAATGTTGTGGTTTGTACATTACTGGGACTCTTTCTATACTACAGATGAAGAAAGAGTATTAAGGAGCGTTACTAATGAAGAAAGCATAGAACCTGGTAACGTACAACCTGCAACTAAAAACAATGTATAATGCAATTGCTAAGAAAAGAAGAATTATGATTGTATACAGAAGAAGCCCTTCCATATACAGTTTATTGAGGAATGGAAAGGACACCCATAACCCGAACAGGCTTCCGGGAATAAATAGCATCCCTTTGAAAAACGACAGATGGGATAGGTAATTAATTTACATCAGGTCCACCAAACGTCCATTAGCCACTAGACTAAAGGAGCATAAGTCAGACATCACCCACAATAAATGTACGACAGCATTTGTCTACTTATGTGACAAACCCAGATGTAACATCAATTTTTAAAGAGGCAAGGGTTATCCATACCACCCAGCATCAAGAACATCTAAGAACATTGGAAGCGATGAAAATCTTTAAGGCCGATCACAAATTAATGTGCATTAATTTTAAGGATAAAATGAATCTCTCAACAGCTTGGCAATATTTATTAAATGATAAATCATAAAATTGATAAGTGATACATGTAATTACTATAAGGTGCACATAATGTATCCCCATTGGTCAAAAAGGAAAATTAATTTGAAACAGCACGTGGATTCCTTCTATATTCAAGCTTTAGGAAGCAGAGCACATTCCTAGTTATAAACATTTGAATTAAAGAATCCAGTTCCAACAGAAAAATACAAATTTAGCCTGAGGAAGAGCCCAGGAGGGGCATCAAAAACATTTGCCGGTTTTGGATATTTCATGCCAGTAATTGGTTATAGTATGTGTTTTGACATAAAGATCTTATTGATTGAAGAATAGTACTACTACTTAAAAAGAAAATAAATTTTTCTATTAATTCCTCTAGATAAACAGTACGAAAAATATATGGTAAAGTGAGAAAAATTAAAACAGCATGAATATTCACAAAAATATTATTCTCATTTTCTTGTCTTACATAGATATTTGGTCTGATAGAGAGAGAATTATAAATAAAATATTAGAAAAAAGAGCTGAGAAGTAGCCATGACTGAAAGATAATACAAAAATATAAACTTAGATTATTTGGACATAAAAAATAATAGGAAGATAGGATCTATTGATGAAAGCAAAAACAGATAAAAGTTTAAGGATACTACAGTATAAAAAAGACATAGAAGAAAAAATCTAACATGAAGAAGAATGAAAAGATTTGGAAAGTCAAAGGCAAATAGATAAGAAAAGTATTCAAATGAACAGCCAGATTCTTATCAGGCTATATTAAGGTTAATTAATTATTAATGAATTAAGTAATTTGGCTAGAGGTAGGGAGTTAAGCTGTCATCTCTTGTTAAGTAATTAGAAATAATCCAATTAAATTTAGAATATTCTGGAAAAAAGGTTAACAGAGAGTGGAATTCAAACTTGCAACTCCTGTTTACCTGAAGATGCATTGCCAGTTACACTACATCCATCTAATCTTTGCTTCCAGACCAATTAATTAATTCAGATACAACTTTGATAGTTTATATATGTTATTAGATAATTATAGTATTTTGTTATGATGTATAAATTAAATTAGTAATTTACTTTATAAAACTAAATAATTTTATACTTTAGTCTATTTAAATTAGTTAAATACTAACATTAAATAGTATTTCAGTTATTTTGTTTTATCATGACTTTATGGGATGGGACTGCTTGCTGACTGCTTCCAGTAGTCAACTATGTAAGCAGAAATTCATACATATTAGTCCATTGGAGCAGGTTTAGACAAGCTATTTTCACAGAAAGCATCATGAGACAACCCCATTCTCAATGACAAATAAGAATAACAACTTGCCTCACTCATAATGATGGGAAAAATTATTATGCAACACCCCTTCTGGTAGTTGACTATATAGTCAATTATAATGAATTTTCAGTTTTTAGAATGCTCCTACTGATTAAAACTTGAAAGTAAGTTAACATCTTTAACATTAATATGAATAAAAAAACTTTTTGCTTGTCTTGTAACAAAATGTAATCAAGATAAGAAAATATGAATAAAAATTACAGTATTATATAAAATAAAATAAATGTAATAAAATGCATATAGTGAAACCATAAATAAAGTGTTCCTGTTTAGATAAGTTAGTAACTAAGTCATAAATGATTATGATTTTATATCACAAAATTTACTGTCTCAAAAAAACAGCTTTTAATATGCAAACTTTTGAAATAATTCATGTGCAAAGGATGGATATGGTCATGTTTCAATTATGAACTTTTATTCAATATCATACTGAATAAAAATTTTGTTATTTTTTTCAACATATTGATACATATGTTACAATATTATTAACACATTGTAACTTTTCTACATATAACAATCTATATCCTTTCATTACAAGAAAATTCTGACAAGATATAAAATTATCTAGAATTCACTTTATAGAGAAAGAGTTGATAAATCTAACACAAAATTTCACCTATACAATAGTTTTTTTTTACATTCCTGTAGCAATACTTTAGATATTAAATAAGTCATTGATACAATTTGGAATACTTTTGTAACTGGCATACTATTCCTCTTAATTTTACCTCAAAAACTAAAAAATATAAAAAAAATTGATCAATGAATAAAAATTGCTGAATTAAAGTCAAAATGTAATTTATGAATGTAAACAAACATTATACATGCATTTTCATTAAATAAATCTAAATCAAATGGTAATATCTGGGATAATCAAACAGTTAGTTGACTGATAGTACAGTAATAGATTGACAATAGACTGATTGATAGTATCTATATTGCATCCATACTATATAACAGAATTGACTGACTAAGCAAGAATCTCAATTTTTCAAACTAAACCCCACTCACATAATCAATCAAACAGACAATTGGAAATTTGAATCCAATACAATTTTTCAAATAAATTCTTCTGTAAGGAAAAATGAAGGCTACAAAATTTTCATGCCTAGTACTGTTCATACATTATTTATCCATTAACATTTAACAATTCATGGATGGGAAATTTAATTAGGAACATTTAACAACTTATCACATCTTGATACATCTTTTAAGTTTTAAATAATTGGAATAAGAATTTTAAAATAGTTTTTCAAACTATAATAGTTTCAGAAATCATACACAAACAGTAATCTTCTTATTTCAAGAACACATTGTGAGGTCCTGGACGGAAGTCGATTTGGTGGTCTGAATGGGGACAATCAATCGAGAAATTAAAGGCCTTTTTTTTCAGACATGAAAGAGAATTAAAGGTCTCATTTGAACAGTGAAGGTTTTTCTTTTATAAAATATTAAAACAAAGGATGAATTGTGTAGAAAAGACCAAAGTCGAGGGAAACATGGTTAGAGAGGAATCAGGTTTAGTCATGAAGTTGACCTCTCCTGAGCTCTCCAACAGGTTTCAAGTTGTCACCAGGTGATGATGAGAGACCAATCAAAAGACAACTTTGGGGATAAAATATAAAAATGCACAAATCACAGATGTGATGTTCTTGGTTCATAGTGCTCCCATCTTGGATGCGTGTGCTTCTGGAAAGTTCAAAAAAGAAATTTTTCCAACATTGAGGGAACAAACCTCCTCTGCCATGTCACCCTGTGCCACCCAGGTTCACCAGTTCATTGGAGGAAAATGTCTGAAGTAGTGCCATGCACCCTAGGGCCATTAATCTTTTCGTTGTCTTCACTGAACTGCAGGAAAAGAAAATCCAAACATTTGGACTTTATCCTCACTCTTTGTCTCGTGATACAACTTAAAATAAGGAAATATTGTAAGAAAATTTTATACTTTATTAAACAGTTTAAACGACGGAAACCTGTCTCAATGAATATTTCACTCCCACATACGGTTGTTGTGACCCTTGACCCTTGTAGTGCTACAGCACTAATTGTATTGTACACAAATGTAATGTCTTGTTTCGGTTTATCTCGTATCAGATTATGGATCCGTGTATGTAAAATTTTCGTTCATGTCGGAAAATCACCTTTTTGTGGTGTGTGATCACTGATTGGGTGAGGGTTGTAAACGTAGTAATGACGTAGTATGTATCAGGGAGACGGTATAAAAGGGGTGGTTTGCCTGAAGAGTGGACTTTTTTCGTCTCAACCTTGGATTCTAGAAGTTCTGACGGGTCGTTTCGCTGGATCATCTTTGCTACGAGAAAAGGAGAAAGAATGAACTGCTGAGGAGGCTAACTAAAATCCAACTCCATCCACGTGGACATTGTGAGGTTCGACTGAATAGAGGTTCCTAAAGGAAGAGAACATCAACACGAACAATTGTAAGGTGATATTTCTTGTGTTATGTCGGGGATAAAGCAAACCCTCGTGGTATGTAATTAGAACAGATCTTGTATATGTTTCGCGGTTGGAATTGTTCGGTTCAATTCGGCTAGAGTATTTAACCTGAACTGTAAGAGACCGTGATAGTGTAATCGTCACAGAATAAACACGCTTGTTTTCTTTGTTTAACAATTTTGTCATTGTGAAGTCCTTATTCTCCGTTGTCATACCCAACCCTAATACCTAGTATACCCAGGTATACCGGGGATAATACACCCTCTTGATATTTCCACCCCTGTCAGCAACCTCACAATATTTCTTAAAAAATATCTTACTTAACCACAAACATTCTACAAATATTCTCTTAGTGGAATATATTGTCAAAAGAATATCTGTGCAGGTCCTATAATAGAATATGTATTTCATCAAATAATTAATTAAATGTGACAAAATTTTTTCCATAGTATCTGGATAGAATAAAAAATTATTCAAGAAATATATGTAGAAAAAATACATTATATACATCACGCTTCAGTAACATAACAATGTTTGTCTGTCTGCAACTATGTCAAATGAACATATCTTTTTCATATTAAAAAATTTCATAAGGCATTGTTACATTAGTGATAAAAATATTCATATATAGACAACCCTGTATAATTTGGTAATTTTATAACAGTTTTGTTCCAACATGGCTAGAGAATTATGATAAACTTCTCATATGGTATGTTTGAGTTTTTGTGATGGAAAAACCCTGTCATAATATGTTGGATGTAATTTCTCAACATTTCCACTGTTTTTTTTTTTTTTTAATACCTCCTGTTGATTCACTAGCAGTTATGCAAATAAAATAAATAAATAAATAAATAAAAATGAAAATATTGAGAAATCCTTGTGATAAGTTCTTTGCTATTGAACTTGCATTTGTCTAAGACCATTAAAAATTGTAACTAAAGTGTGCAGTTCATGACTTAAGATTTTTATAAACAATCATATAAAAACTAAACCTAAGAAATTTTTCCATGTATGTATTACTAAAATTTAGAGGGAGCACTGTTGAGTAACCTCAGCTGTTGGTGATTTTTTGTCGGAGATTTTGTTAACACTTTTTATTGTAAATTATTGTATTACTAAAATTTGTTTTTAAGATATATTGAAATCACCTTTTTATTATAAATTAAATTTTAGTCTTAAATTTATTCCTAATGAGAGTAAATAAGCATACTCAAAAGAAATTTTATTTCTTTAGAATCAAAAATATAAATTTTGGATTATCTTAAGAAAAAAGGAAAGTTCCATTGAATATGTTGCAAAACGTTAAAATTTAAATGAAGCAAAAATTCAGACCATAAAGAAAATTGAACAGAAAATTAAAACTGCTGTTGCTGGTGAAAATTTCTGTAACAAAATGTTCTTGTTTGACTATTTTAGCTGCAATAAAGAGGAAGAAAATTAAAACAGTTTGTAAGACATTTATTCAGTTATTATTATTTTAAACAAAAATTAAATTTTTAAGTTATAAAAATAAATGGTGTACATTTGTTACTTTTTAGAATTTAATCCCACTTTTCAGGTACAATTACACCACTGAATAAGATGGTTGAGACCTTATCAGAGTTCTAGACCATATCTATAGAAGTGAAAAGTCAAAGAAACCATATCACTATATATGGCCCTTTGTGAGATACAGTTCCCCAAAATCAGCCTACTTCCAGGTCACATGTGATCAGGAGTCACGTCATCCCACTAAGACTATTACATTTAACTATTTAGCCCAAGTGATTATTCCAGCTTTGATTAGCCCACTTGACTGTGGAGTACTTGATGTTATATAGTTTTAGGGGGTGTGGGGGCTTGCTCCCATGTGGATACTGAGGCATGAGTGACAGTGAGCACTGAGGCACATGACTACATGCAGAAATATAGTCAAGATAAGCAATAGTGAGCCTTGACTGATGCAGAGATGGAGTATACTGGTTCACAGTAAAAACTGACTTTTGGAGCAGAGTATCTCATTAAGAGTTGCATGTACAAGTATAATCCCAGAGTTATAGATCCCCTGTATGAACAAAAAATGACTTGATTTTCTCATACAGGGGGGGTCTATAACTCTGCAGTGGCAAATCCATCATTCAGAGTTCACATTTTACCCTTTTTTTACTGATTATTAGTTCTATATAACATGGTTTCACATTACACAAAAATTTATAATAGGCTAACTTACCATATTATATAAGAGTTATACTTGTATTGTAAATGCTTCAATCAAAAGATGCTACGAAAAAAAACTCATACTCAAATTTGTAGCATGCATAGAGTCTAAGTAATGTTCGTTTAAAGGGATAAAGCTCATTTTACATTACATAACATAATCTTAGCTATTGTATATAAAAATCATTAAATGATGAATAAATATCTACTGCATTCTTTGAAAGCAAGCATAAGCATATTGTATAGTTTAACTATCCATTTATTTGAAATTATTCAATTTGATAAATCTGTAAAATGTGCTTTGTTGCAGGCAACAGATATCAATTCACCTTCATCACTTATGCAATTCTTGTATCAAAATAGCAATGATGTCTGGAATCAGCAGTTCTGAAGGAGCAAAGTGCACCATTACATATTTGTATTTTCTATGTAAATTCTGCTTTTTATCTTTTGTTAATCTAATAGGATTTTAGTAATATATCATCAGTCATTTATGATCAACACCATAGTCAGCCTGTTATTTCAACTTTATATATAGGATATGGTTATGACATTATCTGAACTCTATGATACATCAAGATGTAATTAATATTTTTTCTGATCTGAAAACCAGCATCATCTATCAAGCAACTAGAGTATAACTGGTCCTAATATTATATCAGTATCTATTGATGGAATTATCATTAGATGAAACTGGTTGCTTTTTTTGATAGAACACATTTAAACAGCTGTTTTATGATAACTCATTTTACAATCCTGTTCTTACAACTGATATAAATTTTCTATTATGATTGCACAAAATGTTACGTTACATTTATTACATGCTGTATTTTTGAAAGTAAAAATTTTTGTATTTTCAGGAATTAGTAATCTCATTACTGAGCTTATGGGAAAAATGATAGTCTGCTTTATGCCTTTCTGGATAGTTTTCAAAAGATCAATTAGATCATAAAAGCAAGATCTGTTGTTTTTGGACACAGTACACTGTACTAAACCTTTTGTACTAAACTGTACTATTTATATATAAGTATCTAGATTCAAAATTTATTATTATAGTTAATCTTTCATTAGTTACAAAGATGCATTCATAAAATTTTGTCAAGACTTTTCACATAATTTAGAACTCATACTTGTAGATATAGATGGCACTGCCAATACTAACATAGAATGTTGGAAGAAAATTTTCTGTATAGTTTATGTTTCACTGAAATACATGATGATGAACTTTTATCTTATAGTGTTGTGAGGTAGCAAAAGAGAGAATTTTTATTTATAGTTATATTTAATTACTTACTTTACCTTTTTGTTTCAGTTATTTTGTTTTGGGGATGAGTTATGATAAACTTCAACTGCCATCTCGACACTTTCCAATTACTTGAACTTTGTATAATTTCATACTGACATTTGAATAAGGAATGGAATTTCATCCCACTAATTTAAGGTTTAAGTATCATTAAAAATACTGATTAATATTTTACTATATTTTTGTAAACAGATATTAATAGAAACATAATTTAAGAAGCATTTTATTTTTTGTAATCATGTTCAATATGAAAATTAATAAATGTATAAATAAAGCTGCCAATTGTTTAGAAATTTCTAAATTGTACAGAATTTTAGTTATTTTTAAAAAAATGTTCAGAAAATGAAAATTGTTTAGAAATGTCTTGAAAAATAAACAAGGAGTTGAATGTTTTTGTTTTAGCTTCTCTCTTTTTCCTTGTAAGAAGTTGACACACTTAATTGTAATCTGAATTTTCATTCCTGCTATATTAAATTTGTTCCATTTGTCTTTCTGTCCTGCAGGTCCTAAAAACGTATTTTTTTAATCAAACCCATTGCAAGTTCAGCCAGGTCCATATGGAGGATGGAATAGATAGGGGACAGTATAGACAGTTCATAAAAAATTCTTGATTGCTCACCTGGATTCAATTTTGGGTCCCCTACAGCAGTAAAATGAAACCTTAGTTGCATTGGCCATCTGGCTTAATTTAAAGGGAGGTTTTTTCACTCATTACTATTTTCATGTTTTTAGACACTGTTCATAAATTGTTACTCTAAAAATTGGTAACTTTTTATAAAAATAAGAA
The DNA here is from genome assembly GCF_000671375.1 of Centruroides sculpturatus. Taxonomy (NCBI): domain Eukaryota; kingdom Metazoa; phylum Arthropoda; class Arachnida; order Scorpiones; family Buthidae; genus Centruroides; species Centruroides sculpturatus. The sequence goes on along the minus strand of NW_019385516.1, from coordinate 128,248 downwards.
CATTGTCAAACTAACATAGAAGGCTAGTCTTTACTTTTGCTGGTCAGTATATAGCCATTGAATTGTAAGTGATTAATTGATTTTGGTGCTGATTAAAGGTTTTTCTGCTAGATATTTTTTCTCTAATCAGGCTAATTGTTTGAGATTTTTAAATAATTTTAATTTTGAAAATTGTACTAAATTTTGTTTTAAATTACTGAATTTGAAATCAGTAATACAGTTGAACATGCCTATCTCAAACATGCTTATCTCAAAAACCTCTTTATATCAAAATTTATTTTTTCCTTGCATTTTCAGCCAAACTCAAACTCAATATATTTTCCATGTTTATCTCAAATAATTTTCTCTCAAAACCTCTATCAAATTATGGACTGAAGTGTCAATTACAAATTCAAAACTCGGTGACAACGTTTTGATAGCATAAATTGTAGTAGAGTACTATACCTTACAATATAGTACATAGTACAACTATGTACTATACCTATAGTACATAGTACAATATAGTACAACTATGTACTATCTATACCTTACAATATAGTACATAGTTGCAGTTAATGCTACTTTTTTCTAGTTATGAGTTTATCTTGTGTCTTATTGGTTGAAGAAAGTCAGACATCAGAAACTATTGGCAAACTATTTCTGTTAAGGTATGTCAAATGTTTTATTTATGCCTAATGCAGGTAACTACTGTATTTGCTATTGTGTTAATACAATACTGTAATTCTAATCAAACCTATTACTGTTTACTGTGTACAAACTTCTATGTCTTGAAACTTGTCTATCTCAAATTTTTTCTCATTTCCATGAGATTTGAGATAAACAGGTTCAACTGTATTTGAGTTTTTATACTAATTATTATTGTTGAAAGTATTTCTGTTTTGCAGTAAGTCCAACACTGACATTTAATGAAGTTTTTTGATATTTTACAAACTCTTGTGTAATGGTAGTTTCTTTCATATTTTGAACCTTGTAGTGCATACAGAAAAATTTCATTATGATTATGTTGCTCTACTGCATGCTAATTTTAATAAAGTAAACAGCCTAAAGAGGTTTGAAAATATCATAGTTATAAGGTAATGAAAACAATTCTTTCTACTCCTTCAATCTTAAATAACAAAAATACTTCTGCTAAGAAATTTAGTAATATACTGTCATGGAATATTAGTGTAATAGATGATAACTCAAAATCTCATATTTCAGATGAAAAAAACTTGCAACTGCCACTCAAGACTTGTAAATGTTTTGAGTAGCAGTTGAGTGGAATTAATATTAAATAATGACATCTTGGTACTCAGACTCTGTTAAATTAAGTTTTTAAGGAACTATGAAACATTCATATTGAACTAAATCAAAATCAGTAATTCCATGAATTCCTAATAGCTTTAACTAATATAATGGAAAAATAAATTTTTTTCTAGAGAACAGGATTTTAAAACTCAAAATTGAGAAAGACTTTAAAAAAAAATATGTAATATTAAGAAGGAAAATTCCAGCTTAAAAACAGCAGCAAGATTTTGAATTGATTGAGACAATTGGAGCAGAGGGAACTTAGTAATTTTTTGAAAATTAATGATGGTGCTTAGATTATTAAATGAAAACACATTAGAAATTTGTGTTTAATATTCTTAGCTATGTTAATAATGATACTATTATTGTTCATACTATTGTTTATAGAATAAAACAGCTGTCAGAGGATCCTAAAGAAATATCTATTCTAGTATATTTAAGCTCTCATTACATTAAAGCAGAAAATCATGCAATTTGGCTAGATAGCATAAATCTCAGAGCATAATAGTTGTCTCTCTCTATATATATATATATTTGAGCTCTTTCTGATGATTGTACAAATGATATGAAAATAGATTAATAAAACAATAGAAGATAACGTGGAATGAAGTAAAATGATCTTTTCTAATATAAAATTCTCCTGCCATTCAAATTACTTCCACTTTAGATCTGCAATGTTTAACATGATATGATAATTATGTACTAAATGTCTTCTAAGGATAGAGTAAATGCATTATATAGTTTTTATGCCAATGTTAGAAGCATACATTCAAAAATGTCTCAATTTAAATTTAATTATGCAGAAATATTCTGTTGGAATTTGTTAGCTTTTACTGAATCCTGGACTTATACCACACTATTGTCATTGATTTCTTTCCTGGAAGTATAATAGAAAAAACAAAGACCAGCACTAAAACATGATGTAATAGTCAAGATTAATTATTTAGAATATAACAATTAGTTAGTGGAAGAACTTACTTTTACAGACTATAAATTGGACATTCGAACTTATATTAAAAAAAAACATTTAATAAGAAGTTTGCACATTCTTCTTAAGGTTCCTTAACCTTACCTAATGACCTCATTACATAAGGCTAAGGGACCTTATTTTAAAAGATGAGAAGTTCTGCAACTTCTTATAATTACAATATTTTATGATGTCGTAAGTATGAAAAGTAAATAAACATGGCTTCCATACCAAAAATCAGTTATATGACTCACAACAAAAGTTTGAAATATATTTATTAGTTTAATCTAATAACATCTTTAATCTAAAACAAGTTTTAATTTAAAGAGCATGAACAACTTACATAACTGCACAGCACACCGGAATTAATATAAAATATGACTCACATCAACCATTAACAACTTAGAGCTGTAATTTGTGTCAAATACAGACCTTGTATTATTTTTATAAAGGACACTCATAATTTTTGCCCTTAACATAGCTCCTCTAACCTTTATGATGTCATAAGGTAAAATTAAGGGAAAACTTCTTGCACTGTGCAAACTCTAATATCCATAGTTTACAAATGTCCATAAATTAAACATTTTAATTTATTGGATATTTTAACTACCAATATTTCAACTTAAAATACATTTATTTATTAACTGACTACACATTTACAATAATTCCAATAATGTTGGAGTAAATTTGATCTATTTCAGAAAATGGTGTAAACTTTAGTGAATAGATTCTAGAACAAATATTACCTTGTTTTGAAAATATAAATATAAAACCATAACTTAAAACTTAATTTACTTAATATTGCTCCTCTTAAATCAGATAATTTAAGTACAGTATCTTAGAGCTGAAAAGTCTCTGTTTACAACATATAGCAACTAATTTGAATCTACCAACTAGAGTAACTAAAGATCAAGAATATCTTTTACAGAAATTGAATTTAAAGTTATACAATACCACCTAAGTGATCATTTATTTATAGTGTTTTTTTTTTTACCAGATAAAGTTCAAATTAGGTGAACACACTTCAATTCTCATAGTCAAATCATAATGTATTCTTGTATTTAAATTGCATAATGCATTTAGTGTTTTATTTGCCTGGGATTACATTTATCATATAAAACACTGTTTCCCAAATTCTTTGGACTTCCACCCCTTTTAGTGCATGTATTTTTTATATTTTCTTTTGTTCGTTTCAAAACAAATTTTTGTCCTCCTTGCCTCCTAACACCCCTACTACTCCTTGTCTTCCAGGGGTAGTAGCACCCACTTTGTTACTGATATAAAATATGTTAATTTGGCAATTAATCTACTCTCTAGCTTATTATTGTATTTTGTTAATAAGAATATTCCTTATATTTATAATACTTATAAAAATTCCTGTAAATTAGGAGCATATTCCTAAATCTTTATCTTCTGAAACACAGAAGCTATTTATGGTAAATATAAAATAAAAGCTATTTTTCAAGCTAAAAATTAGTAAATCTGAAGAGAAACAACAATTTAAACAAGAAATTAATGAAATTTATCAATCCATTGAAAGCAGATAATAGTAGATAAGCAAAGATAATATAATAAAAGCTTCATTGATATTAAAAAGAAAAAATTCTTTTAAATAATCATTTATAGGCTTCCCTATACTGTTATTAATAATAGTAATAAGGATCATATAAATAAAATTGTTTTTTGGGATGTTATTCTGAATCTTCTGCTGAAATTGTTAATGCTTTTGCTGACTATTTTAACTCTGTGGGCTCTAGTACAGAGTTGTTTACTAAGTCCCGAAAACATTGACTTAAGTTATTGTAGAGGTAATTACAGTAATCAAAACTATTTTGTCATTAAGAAAACTGATAATGATAAAATTTATCGTATTATTTTTTACATTTCTACTAATATGCCAGACATTTATGGTATATCTTTGTATTTACTTAATAGAAATGTGATTATAGTAGCTTTGTTTATCATATCTTGTTAATTACTCTAGAAGATTCAGGTTACTATTTTTATTAGTGTCACTAAATTAGCACTAGTAAAACTATTACTAATTTACATAAAACAGGAAACAGAATTCATATCAGCAGCTACTACCCTACTGTCATAATTTACCCTACTATTGCAAAGATATCTAAAAAAGTTTTTAATTTTTTCATTAAAAAAAAATTTATTAGTATTATCAAATATCAGTTTAGCTTTCAACAAAATTATTCTATTTTACATGCACTGGCTTTTTATCACCATAATTTAACTACTAATTTAGATAATTCTGTTTAATCTCACTATTTCTATTCACTTAACAAAGAGCATTACCATGAAGGTAGTACTCTGATTTCACATTTATGCAATAGAATATATTTTGTTCCAATTGAATCTTCATTGTCTTGTTCTTTTGTAGCTAACAATGGACATCCTCTAGCCGCTGTTATATAACTAATTTATTAATAACATATTCAATCATGTTTCAAAACACAGTTGACTGATTTTATCCAAATTCCATACTATTGTTCTTAAGACCAGAGCATATTCTAACATGCAACTGGACACAAAATGTATAATGGGAATTTTGAATTGTGCAGTGGGAATCCCATATTTGTGCAGTAATTAATGTCTGATTCTGGGTTTTATAGGTATTTCTTTTTTCTGGTTATGATAAAATTAAGATATATATCTAAATTACACAGTATATGGCAAATCCTGTTCAAAACAGAACCTGAATAACCAGCCTAAACAGATTTAATAGTATATGTATATATATGTATACATACACTATTAAATCCAACCATAATTGCCTTCAGCAACCATGTTTCATATCATTTTACAATAGTCTTTACATTTCTTTGTAAACAATATCAGAATTATATATTATTTACAATTAATTTATATATCAAAATATTTTAATAAAATAATTGATAGCAAGGCAAAGTAAGCATTATAATGCAAAATAGTGTAAAACAAATTAATAATAATAATAACTTTCAAAAAAATAGACAGGTGACACTTAATATCAACTATTCACATACCATTTTGTTCTATAGATGCTGAAAGTTAAACTTTATCATAATATATGCCAGTATATTTACAATTATAGATATATAATTTTAAATAAATATACACAGTATTTATTTATATGATATATTAGGAGTATCCCTAAAATGGTAATGAAAAAGATTGATTGATTGTATAGAAATATATGATGCCTAAATTCTTTTTAAAATAGGATCTGTCCTTAGTCTTTCATATGGAGATTAAAAAATTTGTCATTTTGTACATAAAATGTTATATATAATACAATCATATTTGCACAGTGTTATAAGAAATAGCAGTAATGTCATGATTTAGTTCTTAAAAATTCTTGGTATTTAAAAATAATGTGAATTGTAAAGAGGAACAAAATGCTCAACTAAATACAGGAACTGTTAACCAAATCTGATTAATATTAACTTATATACTTGATAAAGTTATTGCTGCAATATGTCATAAACATTCAGTAGCTAGACATATTCATTCAATAATTTTAAACTGCATGTATTTTGAAATGTTCAGGCTAATTAATTGATAAAATTATTACTGTGATACATTAATTAATATTAGATTAATGTTTAGATAAGTTTCCAGAGTAAACCTTAACCTGTACTTGGTGTCTTTTTTTTCTGTCTCAGATTTTTTTTGTTTTCAGATAAGATCAACATACTTACTTTTAAGTACATTGTATGTGATTAGTGTTTTATATTAAGTATACAATGGAGTAACTTTTTCATAAAGAAATAATTGATTAGATAATTTTTAAACTGGAAAAAATATTTTAATAAGTATAAATGCAATTAAATTTTATACTCTAAAAATTCATTCAAATAAAATAATAACTTTTAGTTGAATATCTTATTATCAATTATAAATAAACTGGATCAAGATGTTTAAACCTACTATAAATAAAACAAAAGTTAGAACGTCAAATAAAATTTAATTGTTCTGACTACTTTTTACTTATAATTTAAACAATACCAATTTATTTCAATATTAAATGCTTTCAAAGATAACTTATTCTTTTTTCAGAACAAAAATGTTAAGCAAAACAAAGTTATATTACTATCATATTATTAGCTTAACTATTGCAATAATAATAAAGTGATAAAAATTTAAGCTAAATAATTAGCTTAAATCCTTATAAGCTTTTTACACATTTAAGTTAGATTAAGTAAACAAATTAGACTTAAATTTAGATTTCAACAATACTGCTATTTATTTAATGCTTTTCAGGATGTTCCCATCTTTAGAATCTAAACAAAAATGGATCTTAAATGACTAACCAATCCCCTACTTGGTTTTTTATTAGAGCCATACTGTTTGTTACATAAAACTGCTGTGTAAATCTTAAATGATAGGAATTTGTAGCTTTTTTAAGTTTTCTGATGTAAATATCTCATTGTTCTAATGTAGATTACATAGATGGGGCATCCCCAAAAGCATTAAATAAATAACAGTACTATTCACTTCTAAATTTAAACTTAATTTTCTTTACTTAATCTTATCATAAGAGTTCTTTTAAAATCTTACTGAATTTAGATTAGAAATATATATTGTTTTAGAAAATCAAATAAAAGAAATAACCAAATAGATACTTAAACATCATTTTATAATTCTGATTTATTAAACAATTTTTATTATAACATATATGCATCATGAAACACCAAAAAATAATAAGCTTGAACTTTCTAAATAGATATAAAACAAATATATTTCTCTAAATTAATTCAACTCTTTTGTAATATCAAAATGAGATAAAATCAGAATACAAAGAACACACTTTTTAATCCAGTGAAGTTTTAAGAGTATAAACAACATATTTTGATGTGTAGCCTATAACCTGGAAGTTATTTGTGTTTAAAAATTAATCTAAAAGGGGTGGCAAGTTATATGCCAATTTTAAAATTCAATTAGAAACTTGAATCTTCAGAGCAAAGGTTACTTCATAGGCATGAGGTACAGTAACAGCACTAGGATTTTCATTCTGGGAGGGAAGAGTGGGGTTGAACATTGTTTTAGTGGGATGGGTGTTATCTTCACATTTTATCATCAAACAAACAAAATTTTTAAATTTAATGATCAATTTTCAGTAAGACATGTAAGTGAAAAAATTTAATGAGAAATATATAATGTAAATAATGAGAAATTACTTGGCAAACAATCAATTCATATTTAAAGAAACCCTCAATAATGGTCCATATAGGTAGATTTGAATAAAATATTTCAGAGTAGATAGACAGGTTGGTAAGGAGATTTTACAGTGGACTGACATCCACTCTCACCCCACCCTAGTGCCATCCATCAGAGGATATATGCAAAGGCTCTTTGTATTTATTCTAGCAATGCTATATGCATGAAAATATGGTACTTTTTTTTAAATGACAGTCATCAGGTTTTTATGTATCCAGAATTTTAGCATAATGTTAAAATACATTATAACTTAAATACAATCTAAAATCATTTTGTATCCATTTCATAATAGTAAAAATAAAATTGAATTTTCTGCTTAAGTTTATCATAATTTATTATAGCTACTATGTGATCAAGAACTGTTAATTATTACAATCCTAAAATTCCAAATACAATACAATACATTACAATAAATCTTAAAAATCCAAATACTATTTGTAATATAAAATATGTCATTTAATTTTCCTAAAATATTATCTGTACAGTACAATACATCAAAAATAAATTAATCAGATATTACATCCCACACAATACTAATAATTTAAACCGAACAATACACGTGTTTCTCTATCCTCCTGACTAAAAACCTTGGCAGATACAGGGATATTTTTAGAGCTAGAGTAAATTTTATACGTTAGCAAATCATACAAATACAGTAAAACCTGTCTAAACGGGAAAAATTCTTCGAAACTGAGCGATTTTGTACGTTAAAAACAGAAAAAACCTGTTCGAAACGGAAGCCTGCCAAACCGGAAACAAAAATCATTCGGTACCGTGCGGGTCCGGCTTACGCAGGTTCTACTGTATTAATCACTAACTCCAACCCAAACAAAGCTTACAGATGATGGATTTTGTTTTGAGATAAACATTTTTAAAAAGTTAAATAAATCTTATAAATATATAAACAAATAATAAAAGCAGACGTGTTTTAAAAGGAAAATATTATCTTTTTAAAATATAATAAAAATTNCTGATATGAGTAAAATATCAATCAAAAATATTTTTGTATGAAATAGTCCTAGTTTAGTTTTTGAAATTTAAATTTCTACATTAAATTCAACAATTTAAATTTTAAATTATCAAATATTTAATAAGGAATAGTTGGATAAAAGAGTGTATAAAATGTTTTATGTTCCATTCATGGTTTCTTATAAAATCAATATAAATCTGTTAAATTTTGCAGCTTTAAATATTTTCCTAGAGAAATGAAAAGAATTTTAAAAATCCTGTATGTATATGTGTATATAGAGAAGATAAAATATATAAATATGTAATAATACCATTCTATAGATTTTTCAATATATATATTGGCTTTACAATTAATATTTATTCTGTTTAATTAGAACAGATGAAAAAAATCTGATTATAAAATATCATTATGTTATATTTTAAGAATCACACAAAAATTTTTTTAATTAAAGAAATAAATAATATTGAATGAACTTTAATACTAGATGATAGAGTAGAATCTTATGTTATTACATAAACTTTAAAAATAACTATAACTAGTTTACTTTATATAACAATTACAGTTATTTTTAAATTTCTAAATAATAATATATAAATTAAAATATTCGTTTTTTATATTAAAAAATAAAAAATAACTGATTATGGAGGAAAGTAATAATCCTAATAATTACTCTGAATCAAGAACTTTAAATATTTCTGTTTGATCTTAATTATAAAACAATATCTTGTTCTAAATAGCACATATGCAGAGTTTTTCACTAGACACAAAAATGTTTCATTTAGCCTTGTACAGAGATGAAAAAATTACCGATACTTAAAAATGATTATGCTAGAGTAATTTTAAAAATTAAGCTGTAATAATTCTTTGATATGTGAATAAATTCAAATGTTTTAAATTCATAATCTATATAAATATATACATAAACAAGCTATTATAAGATAACTCAGGACTCAAAGCAGTTTGTCACTGTAAATTTACAAAAAATTTTTACAAATTTTCTATCATCAAAAATTTCCAGTGCCTTAATATTGCTAATTTAAAGCTTGTTCTGTACTTATGATAAAATTATTAAGTTACAGTAATAATACAAAATTCTTTATGTACCATACATTTTTGTTAAAAGCATAATTATCACCAACATTACCAGCTTCTCTTTAAAGTTGATTAATACTGTGATAATTAACTGTTTTCAACAATGTGATGGAAGTTATATATCAAAAGTTAAGTGATGGCCTCATAGGCAATTGGTTAAGGAATTAGTGTACTGCTCTGAAGGATCCGGAAACAAATCTGATCAGGTCAAAAAAACCCCATAAATTTTTTGGGGGTGATTTGTCAGGTCCCAACCATCATCACCAGGTCACCCCATTGGCCTGGCTAAACCCAGATGGGCTTAACAAAAAAGCCCTCTTAGTATCAACAGGATAGAAAGTGTAAAAAATAAATAAATAAAATAAAATAAAAAACAAAAACTAGTATGTTTTGCATTTTACTTCTAAACAGCATATGACTGTTTTCTTATATGTTTTAGTTTTTGTAAATAAAAAACATATTGAACAATATGTTTTTTATTTACAGAAACAAAAATTTATTACAATATGAACAAATATTGTGACATTGTCACAATGCCAGGCTGCAATTTTTAATCATATTTTTAATTTATTTGATTTAAAATATATGCTCTCCACCTCAAATTAGTAGTGGCTTTCCCCTAAACATCATACTTTCCTTTAACAATAGAGTCATGCTGGTCGTCTATCTAACACCACCTTTGAGGAGAAAATGTTTGAATTGAAATAACATGATTTCCAGTGCAAACCAGAAGTTCATATATAGTAAATTGGGCCTCCTACCCCTAAGGTTTCCATATCTGATCTCATCTTTTATCTACCTAACTCTGTCCTCATGATTAAGGAAAGATGGACAGACAGACAGTCAAACAATAGTGGAAATTTATAGGTGAACAATTTTTTCAAATTGCAGCCCAAAAGCAATGACATCTGTTATATTTTTATAACAAAAATGAAGATAAATTAATAATAAAATTTATAGTGAGCAGGGATAGATGCAGAAGAATCCAAAGGGTTCTTCAAAAATTAAAAATATTTAAATAATTAATAAAGACTTTATATTAATAAGTGCATGATGATTGTATTGCAGATGATCTGATATACGTATTTATGATCATAATGCTTTTAAAAACATTTTGAAGTTTGAACAAATAAATTTTATTGTGTCAATGGGAGTTTAAGTTCCCTCCTAATAGTAAGCCTATAGCATTTCATTTTCACTAATTTGTAAAGAAATGAATGTGAATACATTATATTAATAAATAATAAATTATAAAATTCCATTTCAGTTTACCTTAAAAAAAATAGATATAAAAATGATAACCAACAGTGACAGAAAGCTTTTCAATTACTTTTCAAATAGCTTAATATTTCAGACTGATATTTATGTTCAACTTAATAGCTTTCAGTCAAAACTTAATTTGGTTCATATTACATTATACACTATATAATTTAATATTCAATACTATTTATAGTTACATATAAATTCGATTTCTAACCAAATGGAATTGTCTCACATTAATGGTTTATATGAACAGATGAGAAAAATAAAAAAATTAATTAAAATTATTAATAGTAGCCTATCATTTTTATTATAATTTGTTGTATTAAAAAGCATATAAAAACAAAAATCAAATTTTTCAATTATTTTTTATTATAATTATTACTTCAAAACAAAATTAAGGTTCATTGAATACTTCATTTATACAAATCTATAATTATTTCTATTTATAAACTGTAATTACTGATAAAACAGATTTTTCTGGAATTAATGTTTAGGGAATTTCCTAGTGTCAGGTATCATACAATACATGAATAAAATATTTATTGCAAGCCTAATACATTTAACAATAAATGATGACAAACAGAATAGAAACAAAATGAAATCAAATGAATAGATAATGAAACATTTCATAATCAAATTACACTGTATTTATTTTAAAATTGTAAAAATATATTTTGTATTTTCTGAATCCAGTTTTGATTTTTTTTAGACTTGCAGTATTAAAGTCTAAAATATCTTTATATATGAACAATTTAGATACGTGTAATTGTTTTAAAAATTAAAATACTGACATTTATTTAGTTCTGAAAAATTTTCAGTATATACCTGTAAAAATATGCTGCAAAATTTAATTAATCTACTTGGTTATGGAATATTTATATTAGATTTTATAAAAGAAATATACCTAAGGATATAATTATATAAATTTTTATGATCACTGGTTTCACCTCTCCCCAATGTTACCAGAATAAATTTTCTTTTCATTATATAATATACAATATTTAGATGCCACATTTTTTTTGTTCATGATTTCACCATGAGATATTATATAATTTACAGTTTATTCTCAGAAATAGAACATCAATTTATGATATACCATAATCTATGGGAAATTTAAATGTAATTTACAATGAATCACTTAACAGCAGTTTTCCAGACCAATTAGGTCATAAACCTGAGTATTTATTATATTTATATTATGCAATATAATTTATATATAATATATTTAATAGCACTCTAGCTAAAATTATAATGATTTAAAAACTATGTTTAATAATATAGCATTAAGCATAATAGATGATTAAAACTATATGTTGTTCACAATAAATAATTTTTCTGTACAATATAAAATTTTCAAATATTTATATAAATAATATGAAATAAATAAACAAAATGTACAATAATTATACAGTTCATTATGAAACAAATACAATTATTTATTTATTTATCTTAAACATTAACTAATCTAGTATTCAAATAATTTATAATAAAATTTAACAACAAAATACAAATTTAACAAAAAGTTTTATTAAAGCTTAACATCAATAATATAAAATAAACTAACATTCAAACAGATTATAATAAAATTGTTTCAATGTTAATTTATTTTCTGAATTGAAAAATTACAAAGACAATAGTAATAAATCAAAAAAAATTTTGATAATAAAAATATCATATTCTTCTTTAAATATTATCAAAATTAAATATAATAGACTCTATTTTATAGCCCCTTCTTTTAAGACAAATTTTCTATTATGGATTTTGAAATGTTATATTTAAGTGCTGTATTCTTTTTATTGGCCATCTCTGTATTATTGTATAGTTAAAACTCTTATCTTCAGGAATATAATCTGAAGTTATTACACTGAGTGTATAAAGAATCAAAGAAGAAGACTCACTTTATGACAGCTTTTCATGTTAAAATGGTGAGCTACTGTTATAAATATTAAATATCTTATATGTTAACTTAATATTTAAGAATAAATATTTGGATTAATATATGCTACAGTAAGCTATGATAATTTGTTTTTTGCCAATGTTATAACAATTATTTATACTTATTTCCTTAGGTGTCAATCTGTATATATATATTGAGGGTGGCCAATGACAATGAGTAAGAAAAATTTTTTATTGTTGGATTTTTGATTGGATATAAAAAGTAAGGTTTACCTATTTGTACACTTTATATGTTTCTACTCCTAATTTATGTAGTTTAAAATAAAAATATGTATATTTCTTAGAAGGTGGGACAGTTTGCTGATAGAAAAAAATTAGGGGATATGTCCCACCTGTCCCTTATGGATTCATGCCTGTGCTTATTCCAATATTAACTTTTAAACATAATCTGATATTATATAAACAACACAGCAACAAATTAAAATTATATAATAATACTCTCTATAATTACACTATCAAAATTAAATTATGTTTAAAATTAAATTCACTTTGTTTGTAACTACAGTATTTAAAAACTTTTTAACAGTTTAATAAAAGTTAATTTTATCAAACTATTAAAATGAAAATTTATTAATGCATTTCCATAAGTAGCATTTAATGAATTATCCCATAAATAATCTGATGATTAAAGAACATTTCATTTTATCATTATTATTCAGTAATTAGTTCATTAAAACAATAAAAAATTGATATTATTATTTATGAAGATAAATTACTTGTGTAATTCATTCTGTTTGCCAGGGAATAAATTACCATACTTCAAATTTTGACCAAGAAGTTTTTTCTGCATTTATCTAAACATTAGTAAATATCTTGACAATATGATGATAAAATCAATAAAATTGCTATATGAATCATAAAACAATGGTGTTAGTAATATTAAATGCATCATTTAATTCAGTTTTTATATTGAACACACAGATTTTGTATATGGTACTCAGCTTTAGAAATCTTTACATAAAATTCGTATTCTGCTAAAACATTACCAATTGTTTAGGCATAGGTAAACCTAGACTTTTGTTTATGATCCACATTTTTAGGCACCTCACAAACACACTAATACATGCTTTTCAATACTCAGTTCAGTGATTTCAGTGATAGCTAAAATTGTATACCTAACAGAATATCAAATATAATGTGACATGAGGTTTATATTATATAAACTTATACAAAAGGCAGGCAGTCTCATAACTTAACACTATCTACAGCCTAACACAACCTAAAACTTTCACTAAATATCATAATACAATATTGAATTTTTAGTCATCTTATATATTATGTATATACTGTATATGATCATTTTGTAGTTCTATTGGTAACCATCATAAGAAAAAAGATTTGCCAATAATTTAATTTTTTTTCTATATCAAAATGCATAGTAATGAACCAAATTATCCAAAATTCTCAAATAACATAAAGATAAATTGAAGAAAAACAATTTTTATTACCTCAAAATCAATAGTTTACATAAAGTGTTTTTATATTTCTATATCACTTAAATAATCTTTTAATATTAATTCTGAAAATAGGATTTTGAAATACTATTACTTTTTGTTTCTTTTTAATATAAATATTTAAAATTACTTCTTCATTTTTAGAAATGACATCAAAATATTATTGATTTAACTAATCATTCAAAATAAGTTACTATTTTAAAATACAGAAAGAAAATCAATGCAATGCAACAACTAAAATGATTAATATGTTAATTAGGATCAATGTACTGTACTTTAAAAACTTTAATTTAAATTTCAGCATATTTAATGAATTAATTTATAAATTTTATTAATATATATCTACATCTTTTTATAAAAAAAAATAATGTAAAAATAATTTTAAATAAAATAGAACAAAGGCTTTAAAGCTACACTAGATTTAACAGGTTCATTATAAGCAGATTGAGAAGATAATTTTTTCTAATATAAAACAAAAATTGCTTTTTATTTATTTTCTTTCCTTATTAAGTTGTATTTTTCTAAAAGCAAAACAAGTAAAAAATAAGCTATTTTCCTTTTAAATTAGAAAATAAAAAGACAAAATGGATTGTAAAGTAGCATCATAGTAAAATCTGATATGCCTTTATTAAAGATAGGAGGAAAAAAACATTATATTTCATTATCTTATTAAAGTAAAGTATCTTATTGAATTATAATACAGTCACGAAGAAAGTAAAATAACGATTCGTGTCGTTATAAAATTCCTTAAGGATATGTAAAACTATATATCAGCTGAGTGAATTTCCCAAGGGTTTAAGGATAATTATCAGACAACAGGTAAAAGGCTAAGTTATCTAAACTAACTTAGATTTCGATCAATCTTTCGTTCGTTAATTCCACAAGCCGTAATTCGGTAATATACGAGCAGAAACCACGCCATTGACACAAATTCCTAATATCCCTCAATAAACAATTCGGTTGCCATGACTTCTACATTCGTTAATCATAGAAAGGTCGGAACCGCACCCGGACTCAATCTATCAATTTCAAACAATAACACGTGGGACAATTGTAAAGTTGTCACTCTTTTGTCGTCACACGTTACACGAAAACGATCATAAATATATTTTAATTCTCTAGAGAGTAACTTACCTTCGGCCGGAAAAGGGCACGGCTCGTAGAAGTACCTGGATCTTGGACTCAAACACCTGAAGAAAAAAATCAATTTTCTTAAAATATTTGTAAAAAAAAAAAGAAAAAGAAATCTATAACTAATCTTTTCCTTTTATTGAATAAATTTAATAACCTACATTAGTTTAATTACGAACAAATGAAACGAAAATTGCATTAACGCATCATTGAATCCAATACTTTAAGGCTATTACCGATATTAATCTATAGAAAGAACAGGTTAATGTAAAGAAAATGAATTATATAAAGAGTTTGTTCTATTCATTTTTAAGAAATAAATGCTTTGATTAATCAGACTTTCTTTTTTAAAAAATCGAGTGGTAATCTTCGTTTCTCTCGAAAAATGAAGGCAACTGACAAATGGGTGTGCCCATATCAAACATCGGTTAAAAGTTTTCTAACAGTTAACGATAACTTATAATTATTTATTTAGAAACTTATTTATTTATAATAATGATTTAGGCGAGTAAACGGTGTTCCCGAACACCTGCAATTCGCTGCACACACCGCATCCATTTTTAAAAAGTCGGAACAAAAACCTAGATTAGAGCTTTTAGATTCACTAATGGTTCCATTTAACTCTTATATAAAGAAAAGGATGCATTCAGTAGTTAATAGATTTAAATTGTTACGATATAAATTAATATTTGTGTTGTTGTAAAGTTTCCTAACACGAATTTAATATATTTGGTATATTAAGAGCCGTGCCATTGGTTTCTCGAGGATTCTCTAGAGGATCGAAACGTGCCGCTCTGGGCTCATTGCATTCGAAGTACACAGTTTGTACTATATCTACAGCATCCTTCTCCAGGGACTGCTTCTCATTATTGCATAACGATATCAAACAACTGCGTTCATTCTCTATTTTTCTATTCCGCTGTAAATGAGATTTATAATGAAAAAATCATAAAGCGTTTAATACTGAATGGACATCAGTTTCATGCAAAGATTCGTTAATCCGGAATGCCTGGTAATCTGGCACCCTCTGAAAGTATCCGATAACTTAAAAAACAGGTTTCTCGTGCTGAGAGCATTCGTTTTGTTTATCGTATACACAGTGGATACAGTATACGAACACAAAGCATTGCAAATGATGATTTTGTACAGTAACATGTTCATTAACGGTCTTTTCAGGTTTTCCGATTAATCTTAACGCAGTATAGTCATGCACTGATTTTAAAGTGTATGCGTAAACAAATCGGAAGCATACATCAACGTGCAAAGATATGGCAATATCTGCAACGTTCGAATTTAGAGGTGCAAACCCCTTCTAGAGGTTTATCCCGAGTAAAGTCAGATATCTCAAGTAGTAAAAAATTTTGTAAGGCAAATTGTTACCTTTCTGCATCCCATCTAAAGATTTCTGGATCCGCTATTGCATATAAATTATGGAAACAAAAACGTTCGGTAATCTGGCACCATTCTGGTCCCGAAGTGTTAACAAATTAGCACCATTCTGGTCCCGAATTAACAAACTTATATGTTTGCTGTTAAATGTATGATAGGCTATAAAGTTACTCCGATGCAATAGTTCATTGCAATGTTGTGAGAACAAATTAATTATGCTTTTAGACTAGCATTCAACTGAAATGAGCAAAAATATTAATAATCGAAACTGAAAATAATATAAGGATATAAGAGAAGTGAGATAGAGCTTAAGCCAGTTATAAATACAGGGCCTCCTCTTCGAAAGTAAAAAAAAAAAAATATAGGCCTATATATTACACGAATAAAATCAATAAAATAAAAATAGATTCTTCGCCACTTATCGAAGAGAAATTTAATTTACATCACTTTTCGTATCATGTTTTTTATATAAAAGACTATATTCTGGGTTCACTCTGTGCTATGGGTCGGACTAAATACCTCTATTTGATTCGGATAACGTAATGCAATTAATGTAATTTAGATACAAGATTTTACGAAACTCTACACTAAAAAAATTCAGCAATCGAATTAGAAAAAAAATAAACTCGTGTCTAGTAATTTTTAAAAAGTAAAATGCTGTATGTAAAGCAGAATTTGACGTCTAGTGATCCATTTCCGACAAAAGAAAAAAGAAATTAGAACAATTGCTGTAAATGACAATTTATTGATATTCTCAGAGCAAACGCTCGAAATAGCATCTCTCTGCATATAATCGGTTTCTGCACGATTTAGATCAGATTCTAAATAACTTCGGTTCAATTTTGCCTCGTGTTACACTTGATTACTGCATATTACACTTCATGCAACAACTCCTCTGGACATCATTTATTTACAGTTACGTCTTAAATGTTTGCCTTAACTTTTTTCACTTCATTTTCTAAAAAACGGCTGCTGTTGGGTCACTCTTCAAATGAAAAATTCATTGGTAGAAGAATTTATGAAGCTCTTATAAGAATTTTTTAACTTTTACTGCTGTTTTGTTTTTATTACATTTCATTTTTCTTTCAGACTAATTTATCAGCAAGTTTTTCATAATATCGTGTTTATATGTAGCTCTTGATTAAAAATTAACTTTTGTACCTTTCATAGTAAAGTCTGCGCTGGTACAGAAAACCGACAATTTATAAATTGGAGTTTTTTCCTCTATTTTTTCACGTTCTCGAGGCATTAAAAACTCCCGAATCCCAAAGAATTACACGTAACAGGCCTTTCCATCTTCTAAAACTTTAAGAATGGAGAGAGAAACGCAACGTAACAGGGAAAAAAAGAATTTTACTTTAAGAAGTGACATTGTCGGAGATTAAGGAAGGATTTGATTTGCCACTGAATGGCAAAGCTCTTATAAATCACGACGCTGTTAAATAGAAGGGCTCAAAGCTGTTCCTAAAGGATCTGACTTCTCTTAAATCCGCACTGTTGTGTTAGGTAGCGGCTCTTAAAGTTCGAAATCGTAATTAATGAACGAATTTCACGCAAAACTTAGTCGGGAAATGGCACACGATAAATCAATGCTGCCGATGTAAGAAGGTGCTATTTACCTAATGTAATTTCCGAATCGTAGCCGAATTCTTTTTAAAAAACACAGGAAAAAAAAAATGATGATGAAAACATTAAATCTAGAAAATATGTTTGATTCTGTAACCATTTTTGCTAAGAAAATTACAGCTAAAGCAGCGGTGCGATAAATTCGATAAATCCGGCTCTTGCCTAAGGTTATGAAAAAAGTTTGACGGGAGTCGTATCAGTTCATTAAAAATAATAATCAATCTCTGGTGAGTTGACATTTATGTCACTTGCTCTTAAATATTATATGAGTACCCCCACCGAGGAGACTATATGGACGAAAATAGTGTTCTTCGTACAGACGGGAGTTAGAAACGAATCCCTAAAGTGTCACGTATCTATAAATAGACATAAACAACCAACAAAATCTCGCGAACAAAAGCAATTGCTCTTCTGTTGTGTGGAGACAATTTTGGGATTACTTTGTTGGATAAATTCCACGTAATTGCCATGAAGATGATTATAGTCGACTAAGGAATTTCTTCGTTACTCGTTACTTACAGAAATTAGTTAAATTATAAGCTTTATAATTTCTTACATACGCTGTAAATTTACTACATTTTTTTCAAAAAAATGTAATTTAATTTCATAATTTTATTTATTTTCGTGGGCGTTAACCGCGCGTCTGTTCGAATTTTTGCAAAAACATTCACTTAATCATCCGTTTGTATTGCGTAAGATTTTACCACGTACTGTATATATATAAGGTGGATTGAATATGTAAAAATTTTAAGCAAAAAAATACATAAATTATGCAAAATTTAAATGTGTTTAAAGTCATCGAACTTGTAAAACAGTATATCATTTTGATGGATCTTGCTGTTTGTTTTCTTTTCGAGTAATTAAAGAGCATTACAGCACAAAAGAAGACAAACCTTTAAAGTGGTATGTGGAGCGAATTTCCTAGTTTATTTATTTAGAGAAGAACCTATTCTTACTATTCTTACAGCAACAATTCTGTTGTTAAAAGCATCGAAAATGGCAAAGAAACACTACTTTTACATGATCTAGATGAATTAAATCATCACTACTGACACGATTTTTCTGTTTTTTTTTTTTTTTCCTGCTGAAATTTCGAATAGAAGAAACTTAGTTAATAACGGCTCTTTCAATAGGAGAGGATTCAACTTAAACATCCATTAATAATTCATACAACAGGTGTAATTTATCCCGATGCATTTGAGTTATTTTATTCCTGTTCAATCGTAAGAGAAGAACGAATTCATTAGATTGAGATGCTAGTCGTCGGACATCTGCCTGTTCTTTGTGGAACGAAATGACATGTTGCCAGGTAATGCAAGAGGGGAGGAAAAAAAGAACCACACCTCTTATCACGTGATGATCCTACCACAAAAAGGGGGAAAAGCCTGTTATAAATCATAATGTGTTTGGTAAAAAGTACGATTTTTCTCTTTCTCTCACTTCATCTCTACGGAAAATGCCTCTTAAAAGTGATTCATTAAAACTTAATTTATGTTAATGAGAAGATTCGGACAGTTAAATTTAAGGTTTTTTTTATTATGAAATGTGAATTTTTTAAAACTGGATTCAACTATTTACACTCTAAAGAATTTGTGTGACTAGTTGGACGAATTTTTCTATTAGTAAATCGCATTTTTAAAAAAAAGGATATTTAACGAGGAAAGTTAATAACTTTATTTTTATATTTAATTAAAATAATTTTTAAAAATGATAAAAATTAATTGATATTTAAGATTTAATTGATAATTTTCTTAACGCTGATTTAGTAATTACATTCCACCGATTTAATAATTCCTGGGGGTAATCAAATCTCATTATTAGGCATTTCATACAATTTTTAATCGTTTGGAAAACTTTTATTTGGTTTCGTTTCTTTTTTCTTTTTTCTCTTGCACGTTGCATTTCTCGTTTACCCTGTTTTAATTCTACCAAATCTCTTTAATCTAATTTTAATTGTTGCAGTCGAGTTAGATTCCGATGTTTCTGCTACTAAAGCAGAAATTTCCCATTCAAAACTTAATCCTAAAAATCAGGAGAATCTAATTAATTTCGCGATAGAGAAACCTAAAATTCGTTAAATCATTTTATCTGGTTAAGCTTTTGCCAAAATCGTTGTAGTCTATCAGATTATGGACGTTTCCTCCTCTCCAAGTCGCACTTGATTAGCTACAATCGGCTGTGTTTCGCCCCCTTTTCTGTAAAAGGAAAACGACTAAATCAACAAAGGTGCAGGGACTTTAATTGAACCTTACGATCTTTCATCCTCCATCTTCACCGGTCCGGGTCAAGTGATGCGTTGCCAGGCAACAGAATACGGTTGTCAGGACAACGGGATTTCGGCTTTACTGGACCGTACTCCTCGGAGTTATTTGCATTCTTATTGAGGTTGTCGCACTTGGGACTTGCGGTGCAAATTGCCACGACATACAGATGCCAGAGCTACACCTTAGTATCTTGCAATGTTAACGAGATACCTTATCTCGCTCTACCATCCTCGGGCACGCTTTATTAACTCGACTCATTGCTCCTCCTGAGAATCAAATAACGTCGTCTTCGATTCCATCTATCACGGTTTAGTTTCAGATATTCCGACGTCGAGAGGATCGCGAAGGACAGAAACGTGTCTCCATCAGATAACCCGCGGGAATAGTTAACTTACGATTCGTTTCTCCTCCCCTAAATGATTAAATAAAGCTCTTGCGTAAAGAGTACCAATGCGTCAAAACGCCATTATAACTCACCTTTGGGTACGACTACAGGTCGCTGCGTAGGGGCACTGGTACAAGCTGTAAATGTTGTCCTCTTCGTGGTCACTTAGACAACTGGACGGCTGAGGAACCACACAACGTCAACGTCAACGTCATCTCACTACAAACACGTGTTTAGAAATTGTTGGGGATTTATATAAACAACTCACCGAATATTTTCCTGGCTTAAAATTATGAGGCGCTTTCAGACCTAGATTGTCACTGTCCAGCGGTAGGGGTGGGAAATCAATGGCTACTCTTCTCTTCCTTAATTCCTCCAATCGGTCCAAGACATCTCTGTAATGTGTTCTAAGTTCTTCCGCGTACAACCCGGCTAGAGATTCCAAATGGCCTCTGGATCCATCCTAGAAAAACAAAGTTTCCTTTTTTATTGTTAATGCCATTTTGAAGGGAAATTGGCAAAGTGTTTTAATCAAGAATTGCGGAAAATAATTAAGAAAAGAGTTTCGGTTGACCCGAGGGTAAGTGAGGAGGTGTCGTTACACATAGGGCTAATGCTATTTATAAAGACGATGTATAACGATAAATCTGTCGCATAATAGCCAAGGGGTGGTATAATGGCGCGTGGATTTATGACATCAACATCCCGAGGCGGGTGACAGACTGTGACCGAGTCTATTCAGATGGTATCGGCGTCTCATTTCCTCTCTTCCTTTACCTAGGGCCTTAGTATGGTGCTTACCCACCGTTGCCTAGGTAACCAAGACACGATAATGGAAAAAATGGCGAATAAGAATAAACCAAAGAAACTTTTACTTCGAATTTTCTTTCTTTTCGATTTAAACCCCGAGACAGACCCAAACCCAATGATTAAAAGTGTCATAAAAGAACGAGTTTATCGAGTTTTCCGCAGGCGAATCGTCCGAGTGAAAGGTTTAACCGCAGCCACAACCCGGTGGCCTTGTGTCCCTGTTACCATGGCAACTCACGTGACATTGACTGCTTCCGGTGCTGCGTCTGACCTCGAAATTGGAAATTCGGCCGAATAAATATTTATATATAATTTTTTTTTAAACAAAATGATTTCCCTCTCTCTCTCTCTCTCTCTTCAAACAAACGTAGCAGGTTTTATAATAAAATATGCAATACCTCGTAACAGATAAAGTAAAAAAATATATGATTTTGACCTCCCCAAGAGCAACTTTGTTACAAAATGTTTCATTAATTCGGATTAAAAATTGATTAAAAATCGGTAAGTGCGCCCACGTGTGTAGCATACCATGTTAAAAATGTTGGTGTGACCACACTAATTTGTAATCGTGGATTTGCGTGACGCTCGCGTGACAAGTGATAATAGAGATTAACAAGAGCGTGATCGTGTGGCGATAAGCCATCACCACGTGACAACCAAAGACAGTAACAAAAGATTGTTTTGTTAAAAATCACACAGCAAGTGATGTGAAGTCATCTAAATGCCCTAATGTTTACATAACTTGAATACGCGCGTGTATACACGAATTCTCTTATTTATTATACATATACAGTGTTTACTTATTTACAGTTCTTGTTACGTATTATATATTACATTTATGCATTTATATTTCCCATTATCGTGAGCCTACGTTGCAAAAGGCAATGTGGCAAAAAATCATATCGATAATAGAGAAAATACATGTTTTTTTTTATAAAATTCTGATAGCAGCTAATGATTTTATTTTAAATTTATAAAATTAATAAAAATTCTTGTTGGAATTTGTTTTTGAATCCCTTAAATCAGTGGTTCTTTCCAAATCTGGTGGGTTCAACGAGGAATGATCTTCAATTAATTGCTGTATTTCTTATTACAGTCGACCACCCTATAATACTGTTGATAATTCCGTTTTATATGAATTCCATGTTGTACGAGTCACTTAGATTTTACAAATATGTGTGCCGGGCTGTGAACGGCTCACGTATTTGTAAAATTTAAATGATTCGTACAACATGGAATTCATATAAAACGGAATTATCAACAGTGTTATAGGGGGGTCGACTGTATATAACATTTCTTAAGCCATTTTATAAATATATTCAAATGGAAATTTAATTTTTTTATTAATAAAGTCTAAATTTATATTTTGCAAGAATTATTTGGCATATATAATAATATTTTTAAGCTTTAATAATTAGAAATGGGCTTAATAATTGTATGCTAGGGAAAGAGGTATACATAGGGGAGACCGGGGCAACTTCGGCATGCGGGGCAAGTTTGTCAAGCGCTTTTTTTTAAAAACAAATTAAAAGGAGACTTTGGTTATAGGTTAGGCAGTTGAGTTTTATTGGTGGCTCGTTGAGTGTAGTGTTTTTATTGTTCTCCAACAAGCGTAGTTGAATTATCAAGCAAATTTTCATTTTCGTTGAATTCCATATAATATTTTTTTTCCATTTATATTGAATTAGCAGGTTTTGTTATAATTCCATGATAACGAAAGTTACTTTTCCTGTTAGAAGGATGTAACTTCAACTTATTCACGTGGCCAGATCATGGCATGGCATTCTGTTCTCAGAGTTGTACTTAATGTTTCGAAATCATGACTAGCGGGGTAAGATCGGCAACATAAAGCCACATTAGAAGCAAAGGATAAAAATCAAACAGATGATAAATGAAAACATGTTTGCATTTGTTATTCATGTATATATGTCTTTGAACTTGCATTTCGTTGTAATAATATTAAATGGGTGTTGGATTTGTATTTCTTTGTTTTAATAGTGAATTCCAACTTATACATTGTTAATAACATAATTTTATATACGTGCCTATCTTGCCTCATTACTGTTGCCCCTATACCAGGGGCAACTTTAATAAAAATAATTAAAATAATTACAACTTTACAAAAAGAGAGAAGTTGCCGATCTTGCCCCTATACCCGGGGCAACTTCGTCAATTTCTCTCTTCTTGTAAAGTTGTAATTATTTTAATTATTTTTATTTCCAAACTGATTTTAACCAGTTCTATAGTAAGGTAACATTCCAATAGACAATATGCAAAGTTTTTTTTTTCAGTTTACAGCAGTATTTATTACACAAAATTTAAGTAAAGCTTAACATGCCGATCTTGCCCCGGTCTCCCCTATATTTACTGTATTTAGGGATGTTGACCTCAAAACATGCAAAATTTGAATAGAAGATAAACAGTTTTGATTTTTTATAAATATTTTGAGTTATTAAAGTTTATCTATCGTATAATTTAATATAATGACGATTCCTTTTTATTAAACAGTAAAAACCTTATAATAAAGTCGCTAAACGTTGAACATACCTAGAGCTACTAGAGGCATAAATTCGACAATTTAACATAAAAGCAGATTTTTTTTATTAGAAAGAGCCATATAAAAGGGAAAAAATTTCCCATTTTATTTGGGTCGAATTTATGTCCTACGCAACCTTAGGTATGTTCAATATGCTGAGACTTTATTATGTTATTTTAGCTGTTCAACGAAAAGAAGTCATCGCTGAATTAAACGATAGAGTAGATAAAACTTTAATAATGTAAAAATCAAAATATTACACCAAAAAAATTGAAAGTTTTACACTCTTTTTCAAGCTTTTGAGGTCAGCACTCTATCTTTGAATAGCATAAAATCCCCTACGATAATAGCGTTACATTGTCAAAATATTATGTTAACCAAAAAATTTAGGTTAGCAAGGAATGTTCTACGTTGAATGATGATCTGTTTAAAAGATCAGAACTGTTAAATTGCTCTCGAGCATTGTTAAAATTGCATTAAAATTGTGACTAAAATCGCACATTTTAGTCACAATTTTTGCGTCGTCATTACTTTCGTGGTGTAAAAAACAAGAGAAAAGGAAGAATTTTCTAATTACTATTAATTAATTCTACAACTCTGCAGGCATTTTCTCGATGTAAAAGCTTTTTCGAATTCTCAGTTTCTTCGTATAGATGTATGGAGTAAACTTTGACCTTTCTAAAAATAATACAATAGTTCTACATCTTAGAAAAACTAGAAGAAAGACTAATAAAAAAAAAAGAAGTAGAGAGCATAGAGGAAAAAAAACAGTTCCGAAAATTAAATTGAGCGATAAAATCGAGAGGAAACAAGAAGAACAGGAATTAAGGACGTTGTAGAACACTCAGGACCATTAAAACGAAACTGGACGGGACAAACGACGAGAGATGATCCAAATTGACGACAAGAATGGTACCCAAGAGAAGATCGAGAGGATGGAGAAACTAACTTGATCCTTCAGTAATAAGTGAGTGGAGAACTACGTAAGGAAAGAGGTCTATAAAGAGAAAAACCCCTTTGCTAAATACCAAAAGATAAACGGCAAACAATAACAATATGAATATCAGGTTTTGGTACTTCTATAAGTTCGAATGCGCGAATAACGGCATTCGAGTAACAATAACTGTACAGAACAGAGCCTCATTGGAGTATTTAAAAATGTCACTTTAACACGAACAAAATAGTAAACGATTTCTAAATGTTTTTACTGGATAATAACCTTAATGCATTCTTTTATTCACTTTGATTTCTTTCGAATTTTTGTTTCCTGCGAAAATCGATAGAGCAGATCGATAAAGCAATAAGTAAATTATCGATCCGAAGATGGCTCAGCAGATATCGGCCTTTTCCTTCGCCCCGTCTTCGAATTTACTTATTAATGTAAAGAAGAGATTAATGAACCCGAGAGGGGGGAAGAAAAAAAGCCCAAGGTTACGACCATTCCCCGGCAGCAAAAACTGCTTCCTTTTGTCACCGTAGGGGGAAAATCCGATCCACGAAAGTAACTAGGATCCTACAAACCAGATTCGGTGATACAGGCACATCGAACGATAGTAATTAAGGTAAACAAAGGTCGGTGCAATCGACGCCCGGCTCTAAAAGTACGAGCCGGTGTGGAGGAAGGATTTATGACGTCATAAAGGCTTAATGGAATAAGGGATTAAGGAAAAGTCGGAGACGTCCTATACGCCATCTAATCGTCATAACGAGAGAATCGCGTGCCAACTAAGGACCATAAATCAACTACTTTTAAATATCGAGTCGATAGAATGGATGCCGATCGATCAGTTCGAACGATAGAATCTACTTATTGGACATTCATTTGTTTTCTATAATGACGAATCGATCCGAAGAAGAATTAATGGAAAAATGCCAGTCTTTTCGGAATCGTATCGGAAGTGCCATTAAACCATTAAAATTAAATCTAGAAAGGGATCGGTATTCGCAGAGAGAAACGAAAATTACAATTCGGTCATTCCAAAGGATGAGATTTTTACGAAATAGACGCGTCAAAAGCGAGAATTTCTTTAAATTTCCAAGCGAAAACTGCATCGGTGATGATGAATTACGATCTGTATCTAAATTAGAATTACCAATTATTCGAACGCAGTCTTAATATATGCCATTTTACACATAACGTCTGCATTCTCAGTCGGCATAAATCAATTATATTAAAGTGTTAAACGCTTACAGATGCGGTAACGAAAGGCTAACTGAATACAAGCAAGCGTTTTATTAGTGGTACTCCGATACAATGATCGCATCCGAGATAATAATGATAATTATCTAAATAATTACCGGTAAATATGCGGGTAAGAAGAAGTAAACGTTTAAATCTACGAAAAGGAGGGAGAAGACCTTCTTCCATTTAAGGATCTTTTTTTTTTTTTGCACAGAACGGATCAGTCGTCCGACCACCTCCCATTCCTGTCAACGCTATCTGCCGCGATAATCGGGGATAGCCAGTTGGCCCTAGGCTCTTTTCTATCTGCCATCACCTGGTCGTCGTCTTAAAACGGCCGCCTTATCTCCCTTCTCCTTTATGACGTGCCGTAAAACGGTATGCGGGAACCGACATTTGTACAAGGTTCCCCCGACAGGCAAATGAACGGATCTCTCGTTAACTAGAGACGACCTGCAACGACCGATCGAGCACCATGCAAAACGTGAAGATATCCGATAGAGTCCGGTTTGTAGTAGCCGAGTGTGCGAGTAGATAGGCCCACCGCTGCATTATCTGCAACCCCTTAGCCAGTGAATATAAACCCCCGCACGCTATAGAATTGTTGGCATCCGTCGGCCATTTTTAGCATAGCCGGCTTTTGGCTAACAATCAAATACCCCGTGTTGTCAGCAGGCGGGTGGTGGGTCATCCGCAGGACCCCGTTCTGGGTGGAGTCCGACTGACTCACTCCCGTTCGATAGGTGGGAAAACGGATCGATTTTTTCATACGAATCTCTACTCGACAACGATAAGGTCGGCGACCCGTAATCCAAATATTTCTATAGGGCACCTTTATTCGGTTAGAGCACAATTATAAACTCGGCAGACAAAAATATACACTATAAATATTCCGATTAGTTACTTCGTGCAAAGCACGTAGTACATTTCATTATGGTTCCACCCATTAGCACCCTGACTACTAGGAGGAGCAGGTAGATTATTTTCCTCCTTCGAATAAGAATATTAAACCGTAAGAGGCCTTCTTAGGAGAAGATAATCCGATATCTTTTCTGGTCCGGAAGACCGGTGGCAACAGTATCCGACTCGTGTCGAGATCCTAATAGTTACAAATGCGATACGGTCACAAATCTTTGTAACCCGGGTCCTAGCCTAGCGCATGACACAAAGGAAATAAAAAGCCTACGCGAGAGAGTCTCGTTACGGATTTCGTCATTATTATTCCGATGACGTCACAACACGACAGCCCGCCTCTTTATAGCAGCTATTTTTCAAGGCATCCCCTGGCCCATTGTCTAATTCGGTCTGTCTCAAAGCGAAAGAGCACGGGCGAATCCCTTCTATTTTAGGTAGAGGAGGCATCTTCTCTAGCTGTCCGACTATAACCTTACAAACGACGTATCTATCTATCTCTCTCTCTCCCCCCGCGACTAAAACAATGGAGGAAAAAATGGCGAAGGAGGGGAAATCGACTTCTAGAATGGAATCCTTCTCCACAGGGTGCATAGGCAAAATTTTTTAAATATTTAAGCGGATGATTCTCGGATCTAGCGAGGAATCGTCAAGAAAAGAAAGACGTTTCGCCATCGATTTTTCCACCTCCCTTTTCTTATATTCTTATAAACAGTAGAAATTAATGCAGCGAACCGAAAGCCCTCTGGGACTTCTTTCGGTTAAAACCCCAACTTATTCTAGATACAAGTTACTCTATTCGCCTTAAAAGAACCTTTCAGACTATATTTTTTTTAACTCAGAAAATACTTGAAAACTTACAATAAAAGATGGTAATGCGTTTGGAGAAGGTCCTTGTATTTTATCAACTGGTTGTCATTCTAAAATAAAAAATAAAAAATAATAGTTTGTTTCTCCTAAAGAATAAAATTGTTTCTAATGCAAGATCTATTTGTTAATACCTTGGGAACGGATGGAGATTCTCACAGATCGTTTCTATTGATTATAAAAAGAATAGAGCTAGTTACACACACTAGAGATTTTTCTCCCATCCTCTTTCATTGTCGAAGACTTTGATTGAGAGAAAAACTAATTAGAGAGAGGAAACAAATTTAAGGGGCCTGCGCGGATAATAAATTCATTTTTAGTTATATATTTAAAACCGGGGTCGGGTCTAGATTGAAGAATATGGGCCACGATTCAAGGTCGTTGCCCACAGCAAAAGCGGCCAGGTTAGTCTGGACAATGAGGTCATCCGTCTCGGACCACCTCGGCCTCTTTCCCTGATTCTATACAAATACCAGCAAAGAAAATACTTTTGTTCGAGGCGAGCGACGAAAGATTTACAATTTAATCTCAGAGACCACCCGCAAAAACTAGTTCGGGAGTTGGAATTCTTATATCAATATTTAGATCCATTATTTTAAAACCCCGCGTATTTACAAAACACTATTTCTGATATTAAACAGAGGATAACAAATGCTAAATCTCCAACGAGGTAAAATAACGTACTAATAAGGGTAAGTCGGAGAATGAATGAAGAGGGAGGAAGTTGTCATCGGCACGATAGGAGGAGACAGCAACACCAATTAAGGAGAAAGCGAAACCTTAACGAAGGCTACAATAATGGTAGTTGTTAGGGCTAGGCAGCTTATACAGCCATTTGTCACCCGCTGGGCCGGATTGTTACATAAGAGGGGGCTTTGAACGCAACCAGGAAAGCAAAAAATTTATATATAAATGTATAGATTCGGTCATCAAAAGACAACGCATACGTCCAGAATTTTTGGATTTATCTCGATTTTTAACGGACAATCAAGGTAATCGCTAACGAAGCACAATCGGAAACTGTTTTCTGGTAAATTAATCAATTCGGTGACCCCGAGGCTGGGTTGTGTCAATCTATAAGACAGACCAAGAGTCGAGTAAAGCCGACGGAAAGAGCCTGACATCTAAGGTCTTATCTGACCGGTAGAACTGTGACAAATCGATGGTGGTCTGTTCCATTTGGCAACGTCTCGCATCCTTCGGACAACAGCTCCGTAATGATCTCGTTTAGAAGTTATGAACAGAAGACGTCTTTTCCTCCTCTTACTTGGTCGAAAATGACCAAATCATTCTTCTCTCAATTGTCTTCGATTAGCTTATACACCAGGAATACAAATACTGTACTACACTCGATTCTCTTAACCTCCATGTTTAAAAACAGTGAATTTTTAATTAAAACAAAATTACTTATAGAAATTTTTAAACAAATTTTACTCCATTTGGCCCGTACATCATCTATAAAAAATTTATTATTATTATTTTCTTCCATTCTTCTGTCAAAGAAAGAATAAAAAATGCCGATTATACCAAACGAAAGATTTACTTTTTGAAGATGCTTCAGGAATTCCTGATGCTGCAAACAAGAAATGCGGATATTTATGAGGATATATGTTAGTCCAGCAATAAAAACTCTTCTGTAAATCAAAAAAGAATGCATTTATCATAGGAAACGTTCAACAGGAATTCAGAATTTTTCTAGATTAAAAATAAACCTCAATGGGATAAGCGTGACATTACGATGTGCGAACTTTAATATAAAAGAAAGTTTATTTTTAATGGCATTACGCGAAAGGAAACTTCTTTTTTGAAAAATATCGAACTTATTTTCTATCTTTTCATTGATTTTAGAAAGTTAAATAAGCTCGGAAAGTTTTTCTACTGTGACCAAATGAGTCTTTGAGTATCCAAGAAGCAAAGTAGCCTTAGGCTAAATATTGGCTTTGGAGGTGGAGATGTCGGTTTAATGCGGAGAAGAGTGATTCAAATTTGATAAAGTAGTCATTTGAATAAATGATTACGGTAGAATTCGAGAATATCTGGATGGAATTAAGGCTTGTAAGTCACACGGCGAGAACAGTGCTATTAGGAGGATGAAGTGGAGGAGGATGACGAGTGGCGCGGTGGGTTCGTGACCGGAGATGCTGTCTCCGTAGAAAGAATGCAAAATAAGAAAAGTAAAAATCGTTCTTCGTGAGCTCCTAAGGCCAATCCTAGTCGAATTGGACGGTCCAACGCGGATATATCAATCTCGTTTCGGTTTTAAATGAACGTGATTCCCAATTCCGCACCAAATTTAAGAGTGTGTTCATCGACCGAAGACTAGAGGATCGATAGAGTAGCGTAATCAATGCCGATCGCTTGTTGGTGAGTGAATACGACACGGAATACTTAATTAGAGATGTTAAAAGTCGTATTTCTCCATAGAGTAACCGTCGAATCTCCTCCTCCTACATCAATTAGGATGGCAAATGTCACTGATTTGTTTTAAATACACTCTACTTTGGGGAGGAAAGCACTAGGAATAGAAGTTAGAAAAGAAATATCTCGAGAATTATCGCGAAGAAATTATTACTAAAGCATAAATTGTAGCAAAGAACCGAAAACAAAGATGGCATCTACGGAAGATCGATCGTTTAATCAGCAATTTCTCGATAATTTCCGAAGTTTGGAAGCCAGTTTGAAGCATCTTAAGAGAGATTAAACCAAAGTACTTATCCAAAATCCGAAGGGTGTATCGAATGATTTAAAACTCGAGAACATTTACAGAATTGAAGGTGATGCGGCATTAATAAATATGCATCGTGTCGTGCATCCGAGATTGGACATTAAACCGACGTACATTATAATTATTAGCGAGATGGTCTTCCAAACTCTCGCAACAATTGATTGCTTACCCTTTTTATATAAATAAGCAATCAATTATCCGGGCAGCAGCTTTTTGCCACTTCTGTCACCAAAATATCGATCCGGTAAGGTCTTTCTTCTCTTCCAGAGCTGACATTAAATCAATGAAAAATAAAACGGCTTTCCACTTTTTTAAATTGCTAATGATTTGCAAATTTTATTTTATCGTCCTATTAAAATTTAATTTTATCAAACGAAAAAATAAAAAGAAAAAAAAAATTAACTAATATTCTGATGCAAAACAAATTAGCCAATTAATTTCTAAACAATTTTTCCGAGCCGTTCTTCGAGAAATCCATTTACACCAGTAAGAAATTTAAGGAAATGGACTAAGTCGAAAATTGCTTGCAGCCGTAGGAAACCGATAAGGATTGTGCAGGCAAGGATGGGCATTTCGTGAACATAAACGAAGCGGGTTACTTTACGAATATGTTAGAAGTTTCTTTTAAAAAAAAAATGTCGCTATTATAAAAAGAGAAGTGAAGATAGGATCGTTTGTAGAAACTTTTATCTGGTTAGGTAAAGGGGAGATGACAAGATAACTCCTCTAGCAAGGAGGTAAAGGCTATATTAATCTGAGAAAAACGCTATTTTTCTCTTTCGGAAAGTCGTTATCGCTCGAAACTATTACCAAGAGAAATATTGAGTACATATAATAAAAGAGAAAGAGAGAGAGATACGTGTCTCGAAATGAAATTAAGTAGAATAATTATAACAATGAATAAGAGAAAAAAAAAGAAAGAAAATTAAAAACGAGCAAAAGAACGTCGAAGGAAATTAAAATGCCCCTCCCTAACAGGCAAACAAACCGCCATTGAACATAACTTATTTAACATTAATTGAATCTGTAATAAGTTTATGTAAAAATATTTTGCAACAATTTAAATAAGTTGGCATTTATAAAATAAAGAATACCGCAAACTCTAAAATCATTTGCAACAAAATGCAGATATTCCTTGGATTATTTTCTCTAAAAGACACTAAAAGAAAAAATAATTGTAAAAATTCTAACGGGAATAAAAATATTTTTACTAGTCGAAAGGTAAATTTAATTCGGTAAGCTGAAGTTTGTTATATGAAGTCTCACAAAGTCTATATTTATTCCTATTTTTTTCATTTTTTGTAACCGTAGTTTAAAAAAAAAAAAACTAGTAAAAAATTTACTCACGAAAAACAAATTTGATTGAGTTTCAAGCGGAAAGAGACTAGAAGAATAAACATTTAAGCTGAAAAATAAATAAAAGGACTTTATTTAATGGAAAAGAAAGAAATATTTCTTGTTTGTGGATTTTATTTAGAGCAAAATATTGTGGTTCCTTACTAGAAACAGCTGCTCTTTTCGTAGCACGCGATAACGACAGCTGCCAAAGCAACATGCAAGACGTTAAGTATTCTATTGGTTCCTAATTATCACGCGAAACTCTTCGAACGGAACATTTTCCACAAAGAAAAAAACAGAAAAGGTAGAAAATCTAAAATGTGTTGTTTTTTTTCTAATCCCCGGAGATGAAAGTCAAGGTTTTCGACCTCGATTCGCGTCGATAAGAATGCATATCGGCAGGCAATTCCCTAAAACAAAAAAGATTACGCGGGGAATTTTCCCTGACAAAATTCCATTTTTAGGCAGTCGGGTGTAGTGGGGGGAAAAAACCTGCTCGGACCTTCGAACATTAATCAAACTAGTTTGTTCGCGGGAAAGAGTTACGCGTTAAACATTTTTAATAAGCAAGAATAAGAAAATGTAGTTTTATTATAGCAAACGGGCTTGTATTGACATAAGGGATGAGAGCGGATAGCCGAAACGTGACGCTTACCACTCGTATAACGAATAATCAAATTAATTCTCTCATCGATCCGGAAGGTTATGGTCCAAATAGAAAGATAGTGTCTACTTTTTATTTGTCTATGCTTTGTAAATGGGATAAACAAGTCAAGCGTTTAGGTGGTGGAAGAGAAGCTAAGTGGGTTTTGCTGGATGGACAAGTAAGAAACGCTTAGCGAGCCTTGGTGTTAGTGAACAATAATAAAAGAGAAGGGAGAGTAGGAAAGAAAGTGTGTTTTGCGTGGAGGAATATATTTTGGCATTACTCACCGGATTGGTGTAAGGTTGAGTACTGAGACGGATTCCATCTCGTACCAGTTTATCTCTAATGATCATCTTGAGTTGCATTTTGGGGAATCTGACGAATTCCGCTTTTCCTTCTTCGTATTCGTCTACATACTTCTTTGCGGGGGAATGCGCTGCCCTGATGGCCTCTTTCTCTTTGACCAATGCTTCCTTAATACTGTCGGTCGGGTCTAGGCCGTGTCTGGCATTCTCCTCTAGAGTGAAGTAGACGGCCGTTCCTCCATGTTCCAACAACACCCTGACGGCTCGCAGGATCTGCTGGCGATGAGTGGCATCCGACACCCCGATGGCATCCAAATCTGGCTCTCCTATCTGTTTGCAGATTTCTAGATCGTCGTAACCGTTGTCGATGAAACTCTGCGCGTAGCGACCCAAATGGAGAGACTTGAGCCAGTTCTCGACGATGTTCTCTTCGTTCATCTTCTCTTTTCTCTTATGCGCCCGGATGCCGAGCCAAGCGCACCGCCATAGCTTTCCTCCCTAACACTAACGCTACTGCACGCGCCTTCTATCGCTCCTCGACTATGACGTCACACCGGGGAGGAGCCATATTGGTGCATGCGTGCAGACAAGTGTAGACTGTTGGCTTTCGATGCTTTCCACGGACAGAAAATGTTGACATATTCTCAGATGGCGAACATCCTCCCAGGTAAATAGCCGAGACGGACACGAAGGCCACACGTAAGGCATGTCACGTGACGGATTACCCTTCGCGTGACGCTTTGATGTGCAAATTCTACTTGTCTAGATACTGGATATTGACCATCCGTCAATGATCTCAGATTCCTTATCGCTTTCTCGAAGACAAATAATCAATAACGACCGTCCCTCGAGTGGTCAGTTCCGTTCCCGATTTGCTTTCGTCTCTTTTAAAAAATATCTATTTAAATTCCTTTATTCTATTTTATTATTCGCTTATATTGCAGTTTTCCCAATAAAATATATTAGGGACGACAATGGACGAAACTTTCGCACGGTAGAAAACTGGTATGTAACGACCTCTATCGCCCGAAAGCAAAAATATTAATTCTGGTTCCTATCATTCGGATTTACCAATAAATTAAAATCGTATCTATCGAGTTTATTACCCTGGCAGCATTCGGCACGTGTGGGAATTATGCATATATAAATATATATATATAATTTTTTATGCAGATCGATTCTTCAAACTCTGCTATTCATTTTAAATAGCGACAGAAAAATGGTATAAAACTAAGAAAAACCGACGAGCATACATAAATTTAAATAAAAGCAGTACCAAAATAAGTCTATATTTACAGAGCGCGGTAACGAGGCGATAGCTGCGGGGAGCAAAATTCTATGACAATCAATCAGCCGGGGTCGGAAATTTTTGACAACTAGTTATTAGCGCTTTCGAAACTTCTTTGATGCCCGGATGCCGACATCCGAAATGTTTACTCATCTAAATTAAGCCAATGTGGACCAGTTTGCCGTGTCGTCCGACTGAGGCGACTAAGGTAATCCCATTCTCGTATACGATACAAAATCTTTCCTCTACATTAAAGTTAATAAGTGCTTCGGGCCATAAATGATATTAGTGTTATATGATACGCGTTGAAAAATATAATCAATTTTTCATATTTTTCAGTTTGAAACGTTATTTTATGTTTTAAAAGTAGCGAAGGCTTCTAGTAATTAAGGCTTCTAGTGAATTATTTCAGAACTTCTTATTAATATTCATCATTATAATTAATTTCGTACCTTGTAATAGGATACAATGATTCAATTTCTTTTCCATTGAGTCAATTTTTCTTAATTTTCTTATTCTATAAATTCCTTACTTCAGTTATACACAATGTATGATTCATGATTTAGGTATTTATGATTCATTTATATCTGAAACAAGGAATGGATGAATCTGTATGCAGTATGAATTATTATAGATATAGTTCTGAGTATGGTTTCAACTTTAATTCCTTTTTTTTTTTTTTATTTCTTCGTAGATGCTAGATAAGTTTTAATTACTGCAAATTATATTCCTTCATGAAATTAATTTTGATAAGAAACTTTGTAAAGTTTGATAAGAGAATGCCAATCATAACGAATTATTCAATAATATTGTAATTTAAACCTATATCCGGCTTATCTCTATAATTTTTATGGATTTAATATGTAGGAAATAGGCTATTATTTAAGGAAAATATGTATACGGCTGTTTGGATGGTGGGTCCTACTATCTTTATTCCGATGTCGAGGAAATGGACCTCTTCGGTACTAGTTTGCTCCAGCTCGATATATAAATATGTAATTATATATGTTGGAATCAACTAAAAAATTCTCAATATAATTCCTTTTGATTACAGATATATTAATATATTATTAAACAATTATTTTGCGTAAATAATTAAACAAGTGAAAATAGTACCAGTAATTTATTACAGAACAGTTTCATAGGTATGATTATCCATTAACAGTAGGCTAATCTATTAGAACTATAAACTTCTGTTGAATAAGGAATGTACAGTACAATGTTATCTGATCAATGGTGAATTAACATATCTAGATCTAATTTTGGGGACCTCGAAATTAGTTGGTGTATGCCCATTCGTTAATACCCCTAGGCATATCAGACCATGGGCGGTGGTTTTGTCTTAGGGACTTTATCTCACTGGCGTTTTTCCTGTAGATTAAGTGTTCGTATTACTGTATATAAAGGTTCATTTTGTTCTGATAATGTATAGTCATATCAATTTGGCGTTATTAGCCTATGTTTTTATAAAAAAAAAAAAAGTAAGTGTAAATAAGATGTCAAATAGATGTTAAAGTGTACAGTATATTATGCTGACATAATATTTCTTATCCTGAACAGTAAAAGTCCGATATCTGGTCGATCAGATTAATGACCTTTTACTGTTCAAGATACTATTCATGTTAAATTATAAACTAAGTCGAATTCAGTTTCTAATCCGATCTAGTTTATAATATAACATAAATAACCTAATATGGATCATATATTAATATGGATCATAAACAGTAATACCTCGACTTACGCTACCCCGACTTACGCGAACCCGGAGTTACGCGATTTTCAAATCTCGTCGATTCGTCTTTTGTTTGAACGCCACGCAACTCTTGATTACTCATTTCCCGACACTATTATTCATCTTACATGTTCGGACGTGTCGCGCGGAATCGACACATAGCTACAATTTATTTTGTGTTATTTATTTCTATGTTTGTTATATCTACGGAGACTTGAGAGACTACTGTGTCATCTAAACGAAGTAGAACTGATTCTTCTGCATCAAACAAGAAAAGAAAAACTTTATCTTTGGAATGTAAAGTTAACATTGGGTA
>NW_019385516.1:85986-89984 GCF_000671375.1 Centruroides sculpturatus | reverse complement strand
TCGAAATACAATATCTTTTTTATTTCGCTGTCGATAGCCCGACACGTGTTCCGCAGCCATCTTGTATTTTCTCGCGCGCGTGGGATTGTGGGATCTCTCGTATGAGTGGACCTAGTTTCAAGAACTCTCTTGAGTCGATCGCGATTAAATCTCATTTCAGTCGAGATTGAAACGGTCGATGGAGGTTGCACAATGACGAACGGGGTATAAAGCTCTAGTTTAGTAGTGTTACAGAGTATAATACGTATTTTTTAATATATTTTTTAAAAGAAACAAAACCACCGAGAAATGTTACGCGTGTTTAACAACGGGTTCGGAAAACTTTGAAAATGTTAACAACGGGTTCGGCCGAACCTGTGCGAACCCGCTGAATATCACCACTGGTTATATCATTGCAGATGAGGCCCATCCACTGTAAGCAAAATTGCAGCCGACTGTATAGCCTTAATGCACCAATGTTTGCTTAACGAATCGATTAATCATTTCCTTATACCTTAATTTAAAATATTCAATCATTTAATAATCACTCAATATTGTAGCTCAAGTATCAATATAGATGATATAACCTAGTTTAAAATAATACAGACTAGAATGCATTTATTAGCTACAATAAAATAAAGCGATTCCCTAATCAATCTAAAAACATATGCAGACAAGAAACTACCTGGATCTGCAATAGGCGGGTTTCGATATTTGATTATTGAGTCATTGTCCATTGCAAAGATGCAACAACTCTCAAACAAAGCCCATTGTAGTAGCGATCACTGTTGTTTAAAGAATTGGATTGATGGCATACGGCAATGCGAGACATTGACAATCTGCCAAAGGAAATGTTTTACAGAGGTTTCTATGGGAAATTATTTAGGTGTTAGATACGTGAAAGAAACTAAAAAAAAAAAAAAAAATTGAAATATCTATAGAATATTTGAAATATATATATAATAATATATTAAATATATATTTAATTTCTTTATATATCGATC
The DNA here is from genome assembly GCF_000671375.1 of Centruroides sculpturatus. NCBI lineage: Eukaryota > Metazoa > Arthropoda > Arachnida > Scorpiones > Buthidae > Centruroides > Centruroides sculpturatus. Next base: position 89,001 of record NW_019385516.1, on the reverse strand, counting down.
AATTAATATCGCTAATCAACTAACAATACAGTGGGTGATCGGTTAACGAACATAATCCGTTCCAAGACTTTGTTCGCTATCCGAATTGTTCGTTAACCGATTATCGATTTACCATAGGTTTTAATGGGAATTTAATTAATTCGTTCTGGAGACCCCTAAAAATTAAAAAAGATATACTTTCTTACTACGTTTATTTATATGTAATAATAAAAATACATACGTACACGGTCTTGCATTTTTATTAGTCATGTTTTTTTTGCGTTTGAAAGGGTTAAAGAATCTGTCTAATGTCGATTGCTTTTCTCGCTTCATCAGGATTTTTTGTAAGTAATTAATAGCATTGCAATTGTAGAAATCTCCAAGCCTCAGCCTGGTTTGGATGCCATTCTAAAACCGTTGTTCTGACATCCTCCCACTTCTTCAAAGGATCTTTAATAACAGATATCGACATTAATCCACTTTTTCAGAAGAAAACATATCTCGCCGAGTTTCTTGGTGTTCTTCATTCAAGAATTCTTCGCGGTCTTCAGTCGTCAGATAACTTTCGGATTCCATTATGAGCTCTTCGATGTTCCTTATTTCTCAGATATGATTTTTATTACTCCTTTAGCTGCTTGAGTCTTCTTGATTATACAGTATTTTTCTCAAATTAGATTGAACTGCCGCATACTGTAGACCTATTCAAGCCACACTGCCCAGCAACATTACAAATCTTCTGCTCACTCTTTAATCTTTAGTATTATACTCTCACCTTTCGAAAATAAAAACCGACGCAAAACTTAACGAGTGCCTACTCGACAGTCTCTCTAATACATAAAAGAATTGTTTTGTCAGAAAAATAAAAGGCTGGAATTACAAGGGAGAGTTTCAAAGTTCGGAGGAATACCATCCGATCGGTATATACCGGCTTGAGCGTAGATGTCGACGTCTCCCATACTCCGAAAAGTTTCGAATTGTTGCCCGAAGACAAGGAAAGTCCAATCGGTATTCATTATTTTACGCTTCTTCTTATGTTTGTTCTGTGGGCTGTTCGTTATCCGATCATGTGTTCGTTGTCCGATCATGTGTTCGTTGTCCGAACATAAAAATCTTTTGCGAAAGTGTTCGTTATCCGATTTGTTCGTTAACCGATCACCCACTGTATTATTGATATTGTGCACGAGAACCGTCTTGCTTTGCGTATACGCACAAGATTTGACATGCTTTGCGTACATTATATGTACTGTACAAGACTCGACATGTTTTCATTTACAAGAAACAAATGTATGTACTACTGTATATTGTTTGATACCAAATAAAACATTTTAGGTTTAAAATATCCGTATGTATTTTATTTAAACATAATATTTTAATTATTTACATACAATTCTCAAATAATTTACTCAGTGAAGTTTAATCATTTTCATATGTGTTTAATACTTTTTCTGACAGTTGCCCCCAGTTTGCTCTGGCTCCCCGAAAATTGACTTTTGGCCTGTGGCTCCTTGAAATGATCTGTGACCCCAACTGGAGAAACACTGTTCTAAATGACATATCACAATCGATGACTCCACGAGATTCATTTCTCATCGTTTAACAAAAGCTCAGAAAATTATCGACTTACTAAAAAAGAAAAAAATAGACATAAAACTGACTTTATGACTGCAGTAAAATAAAAAAAAATAAAAAGTTTTTTACACAGACAAGCAAATGTTTTATTATAAACACTATAATTCTATCTCTGTTACTAATTAAACGTATATTTTTTGAACATCAATGCAGTTTCACGCTTTCAAAAAAGTATCTCGCAACCTTCCGTTGCATACTTTCGGTTTATCTAGATTTAATGCTTGAGCTGTTGCATTTTCGTATCACTATAGAAAGACCTCTCGGTCTTTGTGGTTTTATATTATTTCGCGTATAAACTTAATTCATTTCAACTTACTGAAAGATTTTTCTGCTCTAGATCTTAAAACGAAAGTTACCGCATATTAGGAAGAGCTTTCCAATGGCACAACTATAATTTTGAGGTCGTCTGCAAAAACTTTTTCTGAGCCTTATCAGTGTAATAAAAATGAAAATCGTAAATTTTTCAAGCAATAAAGAAACAAGATTGAAAAATTTATTTTATGGTATTTACTTAATATTGAAATATGTAATATTTAATATATTAATACTGTATAAATTTTTAAAATAATTATTACGAGGGCCCTAAATTCCCGAGGTTCTGGGGAGCATTGTTACACTGTTGGTCATAATAAAATCAACGACCAAATTACAAAACATNAAATACAGTGGGTGATCGGTTAACGAACATAATCCGTTCCAAGACTTTGTTCGCTATCCGAATTGTTCGTTAACCGATTATCGATTTACCATAGGTTTTAATGGGAATTTAATTAATTCGTTCTGGAGACCCCTAAAAATTAAAAAAGATATACTTTCTTACTACGTTTATTTATATGTAATAATAAAAATACATACGTACACGGTCTTGCATTTTTATTAGTCATGTTTTTTTTGCGTTTGAAAGGGTTAAAGAATCTGTCTAATGTCGATTGCTTTTCTCGCTTCATCAGGATTTTTTGTAAGTAATTAATAGCATTGCAATTGTAGAAATCTCCAAGCCTCAGCCTGGTTTGGATGCCATTCTAAAACCGTTGTTCTGACATCCTCCCACTTCTTCAAAGGATCTTTAATAACAGATATCGACATTAATCCACTTTTTCAGAAGAAAACATATCTCGCCGAGTTTCTTGGTGTTCTTCATTCAAGAATTCTTCGCGGTCTTCAGTCGTCAGATAACTTTCGGATTCCATTATGAGCTCTTCGATGTTCCTTATTTCTCAGATATGATTTTTGTTACTCCTTTAGCTGCTTGAGTCTTCTTGATTATACAGTATTTTTCTCAAATTAGATTGAACTGCCGCATACTGTAGACCTGTTCAAGCCACACTGCCCAGCAACATCAGAAATCTTCTGCCCACTCTTTAATCTTTAGTATTATACTCTCACCTTTCGAAAATAAAAACCGAC
>NW_019385516.1:78326-85332 GCF_000671375.1 Centruroides sculpturatus | reverse complement strand
TCGTGAAATTTCACAGTTGGAATACATTTTTGTATTAATGACGGCTTTGACTTCAGCTTTTTTACGTGGTGAAAGGTCCCCCTTTTTGCACATGTCAAAGGATAACAATTGATCATATCTGGTTGGTAAAATTACTACTATCGAAGAAAACAAACACTTGCATAATTGTATACCACAAAATAAATACAAGAGGTGAACAGAAACACGTCCACACCAGTAGCAATTGAGAACGCGACTGAAACACATTTGTACTTGTACACTACACTTTAGTGTTTAAGCTCTGATACATACCACTAAATTATTATTGTAATGAAATATAACAAAAATTGGTATACTATGACATTAAAAAATAAGTTCCGTTTATGAAAATTATGATTTATAAGATAGACCTACACCAGACTGGGTATAAAACGTAATTATGAAAAATCTGTAGTGCGTCTAATAATTTGGCCAGGGACTGTATGTGGAGACAAGTCCCAACACCTCCTAAATAACATCAAGTACTCTGCAAACGGCCAATTGATGTACTCAAAGCTGGCATAGTCGCCTGGGCTAAATAGTTAAATGTGATAATCTTAGCAGAGGGCAGAATGTGACTCCCAATCATGTAATCCTAGAAATAGGCTGATTTCAGGGGCTGTATCTCGTGTAAAGATATAGTTTCTTTGAATTTTTTTTGCTTCTATGGGAATGGTCTATAGCTCTGGTAAGATCCCAACCATCTCATTTAGAGATGTAATTGTACCTCCATTTCCATGAATATGTTAGATATGTACAGTGTTGCCAATAGTTAATGAGTAAAGGGCTGAAGTTTTAAAATATTAAAAACATCAGAAAAGCACCAGATTTTCTGTTACTTAAAAAACAAATTTATTTGGTAATATTAATGATAAAAATGTTTTTCTGGTACAGAACAATAGCATTAATACAATAAAACTCTCAGCTTGATGCATGACATTTACCAACAGAATAACAAGTCTGCTTAGTGTCCACAAAGAGTAAAAGAACAAAATGATTATCTTCAGTAAGATTATTGGAACTACAAAAAATCAGATTGTAGTTCCAATAATTTTGCTGTCCATCTGTGGCTGAGTGGCTAAGACCACTAAACATTAGTAGTTGGTTGTGGGTTCATAGGTTTAATACTTAAATAGGAGACAATTTCCCATAAAGACAGGTCAACCATGTGTTGCATTGTTTCATCTATCAATTCAATCCAAACTCCTAAAGAGTTAATTCTGGAAATTTTTCATTTTAGAAGTGAAAATTATGGGAGATTTAATGATTTTTTTTACTTCTCAGCAACTCTCAAAACATTGTTGCAAATTCTTAATTATGCTTTAGTATACAACCCAAAAGTTAAATACAGGAAGAATAAGGTTTAATTTAGGAGTATGAGAATTTAAAATTTTTTGTCATATTCTAGTCTCCCAATAATTCTGGGAGACTTAGAAATCATAAGTCCCAACTATTTTTATTAGTTTTCCTATTGCCAAATCTATTACATACAAATTTCTTTGTAGTAGTAAAAGTCTTCATGGACATTGTAAAACATTGACGTCACACTATCGGAACCTGTGACCGGTGCTCTATGCATATACGTTAAATATCGCTTGACAAACGTTTTCGAGCGTTCTGTTCGCTCTTCTTCAGGTCAACTGAAAGAATTCCCCGGACGGAGTGTATATTTATTCTTCTCTAGGATCGGGTGTCAGTTCTGAGGGGGTGGGTCGCTTCTGGCATGTGCGGCCGTGCGGTGGGGGAAGCGGCGGATTGGCGTCCAATAGTGATTGCCAGGCCAGAGACAAGGTCAGTTCCTCTTTCCGGTTAATGCAGATGGTTAGCCGGTTGGCGTTGTGGATAGCCGCGGCTTCCAGCCATCTGAGTTGCTGCTGGTGAGGCATGTTGACAATAATGGTAGCCCTCTCAAAGTGTACTTCGATTTCGGGGTTTGATGCGTATGTGGCTAGGGCTGTGGTCAGCCTCCTGTGCCAGATATCTGCTTGGTGTTCACGTAGGCGGGTGTTTAAGGAGCGTTTGGTTGAGCCGATGTATAGTAGTTCCGCGTTTTGTCTATTGTCACGGAGCAGGATAGAGTAGATTCCGGGGAGTCTGGTGCGATCAGGAGGGTCCTTATTGTTCCTTAGGATGCGGAAAATTGTGGGGCATTTTCTGTACGCCAGTCAAATCCTATGCTCTTTGGCTATTTTTCTATGTACAGTCTTGAGGTGCGGGTTGTATGTGATGGGGATCCGTGCTGAGTTATCTCGTTGTGGGTCGGCGGTGATCTCTGTGGTTAGGGCATGTTTCCAGCGTTGGTACTGTTCAATTAAGCGGTGCGTCATGCTCGGAATCCATGTTCGGTTGCTATTTTTTTCATGCGTGCTAATTCATTTGTCAGGGCTTGCTTGGTGGATGAGTGTGAGAACGCCCTCTCCACAAGAGCCCTAAATGTGGCTGCCTTGTATGGGAACGGGTCACAGGAATCGGCTGGTATGTACGTGGGGGGTGGATGAGGACTTGTGGTATACGGCTGTTTGGATGGTGGGTCCTACTATCTTTATCCCGATGTCGAGGAAATGGACCTCTTCGGTACTAGTTTGCTCCAGCTCGATATATAAATATGTAATTATATATGTTGGAATCAACTAAAAAATTCTCAATATAATTCCTTTTGATTACAGATATATTAATATATTATTAAACAATTATTTTGCGTAAATAATTAAACAAGTGAAATAGTACCAGTAATTTATTACAGAACAGTTTCATAGGTATGATTATCCATTAACAGTAGGCTAATCTATTAGAACTATAAACTTCTGTTGAATAAGGAATGTACAGTACAATGTTATCTGATCAATGGTGAATTAACATATCTAGATCTAATTTTGGGGACCTCGAAATTAGTTGGTGTATGCCCATTCGTTAATACCCCTAGGCATATCAGACCATGGGCGGTGGTTTTGTCTTAGGGACTTTATCTCACTGGCGTTTTTCCTGTAGATTAAGTGTTCGTATTACTGTATATAAAGGTTTATTTTGTTCTGATAATGTATAGTCATATCAATTTGGCGTTATTAGCCTATGTTTTTATAAAAAAGAAAAAAAAAAGTAAGTGTAAATAAGATGTCAAATAGATGTTAAAGTGTACAGTATATTATGCTGACATAATATTTCTTATCCTGAACAGTAAAAGTCCGATATCTGGTCGATCAGATTAATGACCTTTTACTGTTCAAGATACTATTCATGTTAAATTATAAACTAAGTCGAATTCAGTTTCTAATCCGATCTAGTTTATAATATAACATAAATAACCTAATATGGATCATATATTAATATGGATCATAAACAGTAATACCTCGACTTACGCTACCCCGACTTACGCGAACCCGGAGTTACGCGATTTTCAAATCTCGTTGATTCGTCTTTTGTTTGAACGCCACGCAACTCTTGATTACTCATTTCCCGACACTATTGTTCATCGTCAAGCGTTTAGGTGGTGGAAGAGAAGCTAAGTGGGTTTTGCTGGATGGACAAGTAAGAAACGCTTAGCGAGCCTTGGTGTTAGTGAACAATAATAAAAGAGAAGGGAGAGTAGGAAAGAAAGTGTGTTTTGCGTGGAGGAATATATTTTGGCATTACTCACCGGATTGGTGTAAGGTTGAGTACTGAGACGGATTCCATCTCGTACCAGTTTATCTCTAATGATCATCTTGAGTTGCATTTTGGGGAATCTGACGAATTCCGCTTTTCCTTCTTCGTATTCGTCTACATACTTCTTTGCGGGGGAATGCGCTGCCCTGATGGCCTCTTTCTCTTTGACCAATGCTTCCTTAATACTGTCGGTCGGGTCTAGGCCGTGTCTGGCATTCTCCTCTAGAGTGAAGTAGACGGCCGTTCCTCCATGTTCCAACAACACCCTGACGGCTCGCAGGATCTGCTGGCGATGAGTGGCATCCGACACCCCGATGGCATCCAAATCTGGCTCTCCTATCTGTTTGCAGATTTCTAGATCGTCGTAACCGTTGTCGATGAAACTCTGCGCGTAGCGACCCAAATGGAGAGACTTGAGCCAGTTCTCGACGATGTTCTCTTCGTTCATCTTCTCTTTTCTCTTATGCGCCCGGATGCCGAGCCAAGCGCACCGCCATAGCTTTCCTCCCTAACACTAACGCTACTGCACGCGCCTTCTATCGCTCCTCGACTATGACGTCACACCGGGGAGGAGCCATATTGGTGCATGCGTGCAGGCAAGTGTAGACTGTTGGCTTTCGGTGCTTTCCACGGACAGAAAATGTTGACATATTCTCAGATGGCGAACATCCTCCCAGGTAAATAGCCGAGACGGACACGAAGGCCACACGTAAGGCATGTCACGTGACGGATTACCCTTCGCGTGACGCTTTGATGTGCAAATTCTACTTGTCTAGATACTGGATATTGACCATCCGTCAATGATCTCAGATTCCTTATCGCTTTCTCGAAGACAAATAATCAATAACGACCGTCCCTCGAGTGGTCAGTTCCGTTCCCGATTTGCTTTCGTCTCTTTTAAAAAATATCTATTTAAATTCCTTTATTCTATTTTATTATTCGCTTATATTGCAGTTTTCCCAATAAAATATATTAGGGACGACAATGGACGAAACTTTCGCACGGTAGAAAACTGGTATGTAACGACCTCTATCGCCCGAAAGCAAAAATATTAATTCTGGTTCCTATCATTCGGATTTACCAATAAATTAAAATCGTATCTATCGAGTTTATTACCCTGGCAGCATTCGGCACGTGTGGGAATTATGCATATATAAATATATATATATAATTTTTTATGCAGATCGATTCTTCAAACTCTGCTATTCATTTTAAATAGCGACAGAAAAATGGTATAAAACTAAGAAAAACCGACGAGCATACATAAATTTAAATAAAAGCAGTACCAAAATAAGTCTATATTTACAGAGCGCGGTAACGAGGCGATAGCTGCGGGGAGCAAAATTCTATGACAATCAATCAGCCGGGGTCGGAAATTTTTGACAACTAGTTATTAGCGCTTTCGAAACTTCTTTGATGCCCGGATGCCGACATCCGAAATGTTTACTCATCTAAATTAAGCCAATGTGGACCAGTTTGCCGTGTCGTCCGACTGAGGCGACTAAGGTAATCCCATTCTCGTATACGATACAAAATCTTTCCTCTACATTAAAGTTAATAAGTGCTTCGGGCCATAAATGATATTAGTGTTATATGATACGCGTTGAAAAATATAATCAATTTTTCATATTTTTCAGTTTGAAACGTTATTTTATGTTTTAAAAGTAGCGAAGGCTTCTAGTAATTAAGGCTTCTAGTGAATTATTTCAGAACTTCTTATTAATATTCATCATTATAATTAATTTCGTACCTTGTAATAGGATACAATGATTCAATTTCTTTTCCATTGAGTCAATTTTTCTTAATTTTCTTATTCTATAAATTCCTTACTTCAGTTATACACAATGTATGATTCATGATTTAGGTATTTATGATTCATTTATATCTGAAACAAGGAATGGATGAATCTGTATGCAGTATGAATTATTATAGATATAGTTCTGAGTATGGTTTCAACTTTAATTCCTTTTTTTTTTTATTTCTTCGTAGATGCTAGATAAGTTTTAATTACTGCAAATTATATTCCTTCATGAAATTAATTTTGATAAGAAACTTTGTAAAGTTTGATAAGAGAATGCCAATCATAACGAATTATTCAATAATATTGTAATTTAAACCTATATCCGGCTTATCTCTATAATTTTTATGGATTTAATATGTAGGAAATAGGCTATTATTTAAGGAAAATATGTATACGGCTGTTTGGATGGTGGGTCCTACTATCTTTATTCCGATGTCGAGGAAATGGACCTCTTCGGTACTAGTTTGCTCCAGCTCGATATATAAATATGTAATTATATATGTTGGAATCAACTAAAAAATTCTCAATATAATTCCTTTTGATTACAGATATATTAATATATTATTAAACAATTATTTTGCGTAAATAATTAAACAAGTGAAATAGTACCAGTAATTTATTACAGAACAGTTTCATAGGTATGATTATCCATTAACAGTAGGCTAATCTATTAGAACTATAAACTTCTGTTGAATAAGGAATGTACAGTACAATGTTATCTGATCAATGGTGAATTAACATATCTAGATCTAATTTTGGGGACCTCGAAATTAGTTGGTGTATGCCCATTCGTTAATACCCCTAGGCATATCAGACCATGGGCAGTGGTTTTGTCTTAGGGACTTTATCTCACTCGCGTTTTTCCTGTAGATTAAGTGTTCGTATTACTGTATATAAAGGTTCATTTTGTTCTGATAATGTATAGTCATATCAATTTGGCGTTATTAGCCTATGTTTTTATAAAAAAGAAAAAAAAAAGTAAGTGTAAATAAGATGTCAAATAGATGTTAAAGTGTACAGTATATTATGCTGACATAATATTTCTTATCCTGAACAGTAAAAGTCCGATATCTGGTCGATCAGATTAATGACCTTTTACTGTTCAAGATACTATTCATGTTAAATTATAAACTAAGTCGAATTCAGTTTCTAATCCGATCTAGTTTATAATATAACATAAATAACCTAATATGGATCATATATTAATATGGATCATAAACAGTAATACCTCGACTTACGCTACCCCGACTTACGCGAACCCGGAGTTACGCGATTTTCAAATCTCGTCGATTCGTCTTTTGTTTGAACGCCACGCAACTCTTGATTACTCATTTCCCGACACTATTATTCATCTTACATGTTCGGACGTGTCGCGCGGAATCGACACATAGCTACAATTTATTTTGTGTTATTTATTTCTATGTTTGTTATATCTACGGAGACTTGAGAGACTACTGTGTCATCTAAACGAAGTAGAACTGATTCTTCTGCATCAAACAAGAAAAGAAAAACTTTATCTTTGGAATGTAAAGTTAACATTGGGTA
>NW_019385516.1:32411-78053 GCF_000671375.1 Centruroides sculpturatus | reverse complement strand
AAATACAGTGGGTGATCGGTTAACGAACATAATCCGTTCCAAGACTTTGTTCGCTATCCGAATTGTTCGTTAACCGATTATCGATTTACCATAGGTTTTAATGGGAATTTAATTAATTCGTTCTGGAGACCCCTAAAAAATAAAAAATATATACTTTCTTACTACGTTTATTTATATGTAATAATAAAAATACATACGTACACGGTCTTGCATTTTTATTAGTCATGTTTTTTTTGCGTTTGAAAGGGTTAAAGAATCTGTCTAATGTCGATTGCTTTTCTCGCTTCATCAGGATTTTTTGTAAGTAATTAATAGCATTGCAATTGTAGAAATCTCCAAGCCTCAGCCTGGTTTGGATGCCATTCTAAAACCGTTGTTCTGACATCCTCCCACTTCTTCAAAGGATCTTTAATAACAGATATCGACATTAATCCACTTTTTCAGAAGAAAACATATCTCGCCGAGTTTCTTGGTGTTCTTCATTCAAGAATTCTTCGCGGTCTTCAGTCGTCAGATAACTTTCGGATTCCATTATGAGCTCTTCGATGTTCCTTATTTCTCAGATATGATTTTTATTACTCCTTTAGCTGCTTGAGTCTTCTTGATTATACAGTATTTTTCTCAAATTAGATTGAACTGCCGCATACTGTAGACCTATTCAAGCCACACTGCCCAGCAACATTACAAATCTTCTGCTCACTCTTTAATCTTTAGTATTATACTCTCACCTTTCGAAAATAAAAACCGACGCAAAACTTAACGAGTGCCTACTCGACAGTCTCTCTAATACATAAAAGAATTGTTTTGTCAGAAAAATAAAAGGCTGGAATTACAAGGGAGAGTTTCAAAGTTCGGAGGAATACCATCCGATCGGTATATACCGGCTTGAGCGTAGATGTCGACGTCTCCCATACTCCGAAAAGTTTCGAATTGTTGCCCGAAGACAAGGAAAGTCCAATCGGTATTCATTATTTTACGCTTCTTCTTATGTTTGTTCTGTGGGCTGTTCGTTATCCGATCATGTGTTCGTTGTCCGATCATGTGTTCGTTGTCCGAACATAAAAATCTTTTGCGAAAGTGTTCGTTATCCGATTTGTTCGTTAACCGATCACCCACTGTATTATTGATATTGTGCACGAGAACCGTCTTGCTTTGCGTATACGCACAAGATTTGACATGCTTTGCGTACATTATATGTACTGTACAAGACTCGACATGTTTTCATTTACAAGAAACAAATGTATGTACTACTGTATATTGTTTGATACCAAATAAAACATTTTAGGTTTAAAATATCCGTATGTATTTTATTTAAACATAATATTTTAATTATTTACATACAATTCTCAAATAATTTACTCAGTGAAGTTTAATCATTTTCATATGTGTTTAATACTTTTTCTGACAGTTGCCCCCAGTTTGCTCTGGCTCCCCGAAAATTGACTTTTGGCCTGTGGCTCCTTGAAATGATCTGTGACCCCAACTGGAGAAACACTGTTCTAAATGACATATCACAATCGATGACTCCACGAGATTCATTTCTCATCGTTTAACAAAAGCTCAGAAAATTATCGACTTACTAAAAAAGAAAAAAATAGACATAAAACTGACTTTATGACTGCAGTAAAATAAAAAAAAATAAAAGTTTTTTACACAGACAAGCAAATGTTTTATTATAAACACTATAATTCTATCTCTGTTACTAATTAAACGTATATTTTTTGAACATCAATGCAGTTTCACGCTTTCAAAAAAGTATCTCGCAACCTTCCGTTGCATACTTTCGGTTTATCTAGATTTAATGCTTGAGCTGTTGCATTTTCGTATCACTATAGAAAGACCTCTCGGTCTTTGTGGTTTTATATTATTTCGCGTATAAACTTAATTCATTTCAACTTACTGAAAGATTTTTCTGCTCTAGATCTTAAAACGAAAGTTACCGCATATTAGGAAGAGCTTTCCAATGGCACAACTATAATTTTGAGGTCGTCTGCAAAAACTTTTTCTGAGCCTTATCAGTGTAATAAAAATGAAAATCGTAAATTTTTCAAGCAATAAAGAAACAAGATTGAAAAATTTATTTTATGGTATTTACTTAATATTGAAATATGTAATATTTAATATATTAATACTGTATAAATTTTTAAAATAATTATTACGAGGGCCCTAAATTCCCGAGGTTCTGAGGAGCATTGTTACACTGTTGGTCATAATAAAATCAACGACCAAATTACAAAACATTCGTCTACTCTCTATCGTATTATGGTACTACGGACCAGGATTCGAATACCGATTGGATCCATGAAATTTTTTATGGTTATCTTGTTTTATTTATTTATTCGATTACGGCAATGCGACAGGTGGGCGATCTGCCAAAGAAGAAATGTCTCCCGGGAAGTCTCTTATGGGAAATTGGACCTATTTGCGTATTATTAACGTGAAAAAAACACGAAAAACCCACGTGGCCAGCCCGTTGGTCAGGCGCGAATCTACGGATAACTCCCAGTGTTCACTGGTTTTATTGTCCGATACGCTAGATCTAGTCTTTCACCATTCTGTCTTCGTTGCGTGTCTGCCGAAATTGATGACGAGTACGAAAGAAGAGCCTCTTAGTAATGCTAATGTTATTGATGGCTAATAATGGCACTCAACCATTAATGCTATTAATGGCTTTCAGTGGATGCGCACACTAAAACAATTAAAATATTTTGTTAACCATAAATGCGTTTTAATAAAACTAGCTTAAAATTGTATGGGATACGTCCTTTTAAAAATTCTTATAGATTTAACAAAAATTTACGAAACACTCCTCCTTTTTGAAAACTAAAATTTCCTCGATCGATAACGTCCCTATAGAATTCATTAAGAATAGGGGCGAAAACGGAATTAAGAAAATTGCCAAGCTTTGCAACGTGGCTTGAGGACTTTCTGAGCAATATTTTAATTCCCATTTCAAAAAATGATAAAACAACCAAATATGAAGATTATAGAACAATCAGCCTGATCTCCCTTACCTCAAAAATCCTTTTAAGAACATTAGAGAAACGCCTCTATGGAAAACTGAACCCTAGAACAATTTGGATTCAGAAAGGAAAGGCACTAGAGAAGCGATAGGAATGCTTAAAACCATATGAGAACAATACATTGAAAAAGGGGTTGGTCTATTTTATAAATCTTAAGAAGGCATGTGACAAAATTGACTGACTGGGAAAGATTGATGGATATTTTGAGAAAGAAAGGAGTAGATTGGAAGGACAGGATATTAATACTAAACTTGTACAAATATCAGAGAACAGTAGTTAAAGTGGATGGTTAATACAGTGAGGAAATAAAGATTGACAATGGTGTTAGGCAGGGTTACCTATCACCGCTTTTTTTTTAACATATACTTGGAAGAAATGATTATGGAATTCCAGAGGAAGAGGAAGACATTAAAATTGGAGAACGGCAGATTCAGTGCCTAAGTGTCTAGTGATAGTACCACCGTTATAGCCGGACAATTGGGGCACTTGCCCAGGGCCCCGCGCTTAAAGGGATCTCGCCCTTAAAAAGTTTAGTTTTTGAGTTATGTCATCCTGCCTTTTCACGGTAATTAGGCGTAGCACTCTATAGAAAATACATTAAACCAAAATAATTATCTGTATTTATGCATATTTAGGCGTCTATAACACAGAAAATGTTAATAATTTAATTAATGGAACTGAACGTTATGTTAATATGTGTCTGGAAAACTATTTGTTGCGATAAAATTAGATAAAAATTTGAAAAATTTAAAATATTCGAAATTATTGTAATTTTGAATTTGTGCTATCAGCGGTAACCGCTGATAGCACAAATTCAAAATTACAATAATTTCGAATTTCCACTCAATAATTTCGAAGTTACACTCATTGCCATAAAAATTAGCGCACAAAGAAGGAATTGTCGTATGGCTGCAAACTTGACATGCAGATAATGCTGGCATTGCGTAAAGCCAGCAGAGAGCATTAAAGTGTGTCTCCCTGGTTTATAAAAAAAAAGCCGCGCAAAAGCATTTTGTCCATAGTTTACCTGTTGCAGAGGATCGCTGTATTACTAGAGATGCCTTTACATCTTAATCGAAGACCATATGAACAACTAACCGAGTTTGAGAGGGAAGGATTACCGAGTTTGAGAGGGGAGGATTATCGAGTTGAGAGAAGCCAGATTGTCATTTCGTCGGATAGCCCGCTCCCTAGACCGTTCTGAAAATACTGTGGAGGAGGTGTTGGGACCAGTGGATGAGAGAGAGCTCGCACACACGGCGGATGCCCTCGACACACCACTGATTTGATAGGACCGCTGGTCCCCCGACAATCACACACACAGCCTACCGTAGCGTTGTCCGCCATCATTAAAGGTTCCTGTGTCTGTCTGTACCATTTCGAGGCGTCTGGATGAGGAACATTTGGTATTGCAACAGCTATTACATGTGCTGCCATTGATAGCCACCCACTGTCGCCTCCGTTTGGAGTGGTGCCACTCCTGATGGCATTGGACTATAATGGAATGGAACCGAGTTGTCTACAGTGACAAATCCAGATTCAGTTTTAGTACTGACGACAGCCGTGTTTATCTGGAGGCTCCATGGTGAATGCCTCAATCCTGCCTACACTTTGGAACAGTACACCGTCCACACAGAGGACATCACATACGACAGCCGTCACCTCTAGTAATGGTCCAAGGATCTATGAAGCTCACGGTATGTTAGTAACATCTTGCAGCCACGTGTTGCCTCTCATGGCAGGACTCCCAACAGACATTTTCCAACAGGACAATGCTGGACCACGTACAGCAAGTGTCACAGGACTGCCTCCACCACATTGCTACACTTTCCTGGCCTGCCCGGTCCTGATTTGTTAATGATTAAATATGTCTAGGATCACCCGGGATGCCAAGTTGGACAGCGTTTGGCCAAACTAGAGGACCACTCGCAGCAACTGTGGACTGAGATGCCGCAGGACACCATACGGCACCTGTATCACGTCGTGTATTCATGCTAGAGATGGCCGAACAGGGTACTAGAACCTCCTTTCATTTGTAATTTTTCCTGCAATAAATGATCCCCTTGCTTTCAGTTTATAATCACTTACTTATATCACCATTACACTCACACTATACAATTTCGTTGGATTCCGACAAATTCTTTCTTGCCAATTTTTATGGCAATGAGTGTATATGGCACGACATTTTATCAGCAGCAAAATAGCAAACCCGAGATAATCAATAAAAATACGACATGTCTTAAAACCATAATAAATTTATATCAGTTGTAAAGCCTACTTTTTATAATGTCAAGTAGCATTGCGCGAACAGGTGGTCTTTAATTTAAGCTAGCGTTTACACAATAGCCCGTTATAAATTGAATTTGAATCGAAAAATACATATCAATGTAATTACAGCATATTTAACGTAGTAATCTAAAATAATCTTTTAAATAAGTGAAAAAATTGATACCGATTGAAGTTCACCTTCGTAATGTCACTATGAAGAGATTATTTAAAATATTTTTAATGGTTTCTTAATATCCACCTTTTTACTTTGTATTTAAGATATTTACAGTATATTATTTTTTCTTAAGTTCATAAACATTATTATTTCTTCATTATTATAAACGAGGATTTTTAAAATAATATTTTCGGCTTTTTTGTGAATTCAACAATTTATAAATTTTGTTATTCATTTTTTAACGTCGGGAATTAAAACGAAGAAACCAAATTCAAAATGAACAAAACTAGTAGAAATTATAATCGCGTTGTTTTAAAAAATATATTGAAAATTAGCGCGAGAGAAAATACCAACTGCTCAATGATAGAGCATGTATGCCTTCGCCGAGTACGATTTTAAAAAATGTACAGTACTCACATTACGTATTTAAAATAAAAAAAATACATTCTAACATTTCTGTTCACCATTATTTTTTAATTTTATATGAGTTACGGGCAACGTAACCTTTACCTCTGCACTAAGGAACATTCAATTTCGAAGAGAAACCACAAGACTGGTTCGTGGGCAATCTATCCCGGACCAACTGTATCCACCCATTCGCGCGATGCTACTTGACATTATGAAAGGTAGGCTTTACAACTGATAAAAATTTATTATGGCTTTAAGACATGCCGTATTTTTATCTCGGGTTTGGTGTTGAATAGTTCAAACTGCCTTTCTCGAAAGTATTGACATTAAGCCTAGTGGAAAATGAGGCTTATTTAATCCTACCTTCACGAATCATAAAAATGTCTTGCAGTCTGTATTTGATTACAAGGCAAAAGTCAACGGGTAACTGGATTTTATGAAACCGTACTTTTTTTTTAATACAAGACATTTAAATTTTATTTATTGGTGTTGGTCGGATGACGGTACGCCACGATTCCCTACCACCTTGGATGTCCGAACTTGAATCTGCCCACGGTTCCCATAATTTATGAGCAGTACGAATCAGCTGTCATCTCCCCATGCCGTCCAATCTCAGGAGTTAGACCTGCCGTTATTAATGGAGTGGACGAAATTGTAGTCATCTCTATAATCTATTAGCATTGCAAGCGCTGGTGGTTCGACTTGACAAATTAGTCGGGATTTAATAGAGTCTTTTATTTTCTATTTGTAATCAAATACGATTTCTTCGTCTCCATTCGCTTTTGCATTTTCGTATTCACTTACCGTTAAATGTTTAAATTTAGATATTTTGTATGGGCTACTAGCTTTTATCGGCCACGACATAAATTAGCGAGTACTGACATTTTCCATTATGCTTGAAGTTTATACCAAGTTTAAGCTAACGTTGAACATCGTAGTTTGCACAATAGCTAGTTATAAATTAAATTTGAATTTAAAAACACACATCAATGTAATTACAGTATATTTAACGTAATTTGTTTGTTACTTTAGTACTGTATACCTGTAAATGAGGATAATACAGTATGCACATCCCTCCATACTTAATTTTCAATATCTTCGCAAACATTGATTTTTATAACGCAAGCATAGAACGGAAGACTCCTTACAGCTTATTGAACAGTTGCACGTATAACACTATAACGAAGCATCTTACAAAATAATAATGCGCTACCCCGTTATTGTTTTCAGTTACTTACCGCAAAGTTCGTGTGGATAAACATGCTGCGATGACCAATAAAATTTTTAAAAATTCTTTCCAACTTGTGCGCGCGCACAAGTTGGAAAGAATTTAGCTGGTACCACAATGCGATGGCCGGGTGGGAGTAGTGGGTCGACATATCCGGATCAGACTACCCACAAAAAATTCCCGAGGTTCTTGACCTCGATTTATTACTTTCAAAATATTGGAATCCTATTTCTAGTTTCAATCCCGTAATTGTAGAATATTGATCCTATAACTAGTGTAGATGTACAGTATTCATCCAATGAAATGCAATTTTGTTTAGTATTTTTCACTCAACAATAAAATTAATATAATTCGAGCTAGTTAATAATAAGCGGGCTAATCAAACTTTACTTCAATTTCTTCAATCTGCTAAAGATGTTTATATCACGCTGTTCCCTATTAAGGGTTGTCGATCCTAACAGCAACTTGCCTACAATTTCCAAAGTTACAAATCAGAGGTATGTCATTTAAATTAATATTGTTCATGACAAGTCTTGGCTCACGCCCTCATCAAATAAATTGCTTCGGAATCTTTAGACAATGTGCTAAAATACAGATCCGATACTAGTGTTTATCAAAATTTAAGTTTCCCTTCTGGTTTCTTGTTTGCCTTACTTTCATTTTTTTAATTTTAAGTCAATGGTAACTTGTAATCAGAAAAAAAATCTAAAGTTTTAGCTAATGGATACTTTATTTCTGGTCTTCGATAAAACAATAATTTAGGCTGTCTTTACAATTCTAGGGAAATTTACAAACACGCACTACTTTGCATTACGAAGTGTACAATTTGGAAGGAATTGATTTATGAGATTATATCTATTAAACTATTAAAATTACAATTATAGAACTGACAGAGACACGATCTCTCAGAACTCTTCTCAAATGAAAATCAGAGTTGCTTGTTTTGAGATACAATTCTTAATCATTAATAAATGGCTTAGATTTATTCTCTTAAAAACCGAATTTTCTAGATTAGTATGGAATCTAACTAATGTTACCAAGTTGCAAATCTTAAACCATTACATTAATATCTGGACATTCAAAGTGCACAAATTATGACTCGATTTTCGTAAATTTTGTTACCTAGATGGAGTTTTTAAATCGTGATTAAATCAATATACAAAAATCATTTGCAAAAACACACGGACCTTATTTTACATAAAATTTCAAAACAAACACAAAATGCTAAAAACACGACTTTTATTTAAGATAATAGTATTGGCAGGTTACACCTTACTTATGAACTGGAGTCGTGCCACCACTCAGGGGACTTGAACAAGCAGCCTACCAATGCCTCATAATGTGTACAGAAACTTGACAAAGTTATACAAACCAGATAGTGTCACAATAATTACTTCAAATCAAAAATACACGCCACACTCCTTTTCCCAATCAAGCAAATTACATGACATAATGAATATATCTAAATCTTACACAGAATTGGACTGGCAGCTGCTTGAGAATGAAAGAGTAAACCAAGAATCGAACACTTTCAGTACAGTAACAGTGTAAAACTTGATTTTTTTGTTACAAATTCTCCTCCGGATTTGGCTACTTTATAGAAATCAAAATTAATGGGACCAATTATTTCCTTGATATTTTAAAAGTAAGAGCCAAAACGGTCCTGAATCAAAAATTAAAATCTTGGAAGGTTCCAACCAGTTGCCACTCAGCAGGGAGTGCAATAAATGTTTGCCGTGTTGACGAAGATGCTAATAACTACACAATGACTGGGACAAATGCTAAACTAACCCCCATACCACAAATATGTGGCAGTGGCAACGTCACCCAGTATATATACTCCATGCTGACATGTGTGCACGTGGGATTCAACCCACCATGGAAGGCCAATAAACCTACTTCTACTTCAAATGATCCGTCAAAAAAGAAACTCCATTCTATTCCAGCACAGAGCAGTCAATTACATTATTTCTTATAGATAAGGGAGACGTAAACCACCACTGTCTTGTTTTCTCTTCATACACTGTATTTTCCAGTAAACAGCCCTGGAACTTCACATCATGAGTAAAACACAAACACATACGTTGGTAAAAATTTATGCAAGCAGTTCATGGAATGTCACATTTGCTCACAAAACATGCAGTACTGACCGACTGCTACTTGTTAAAGGTAACAGACAAGCTAAGGTTGGGAAGTTTGGATGAAGAAGATTGTTGATCAAATTGGTTATAAGCTATCTGCCCACTCACACCCTTTCCCAGCAAGGTACTAGGAATTAATACACAATTTAAGAACATACAATTACAAGTGGGCTATTTATCAGAAAATTGTAGAACCAACTGTGACCCAGTCAATAAGATAGTAGCAGCAGTGGCTTTCTCCCAAGTAATAGGATATTGATGTGGAAGAACTATTCAACCCCACTGCTGGCCGTAGGAATCCTGATACCACTGGTCTTCGCCTCCTATATGTCCACCCCTGTAGCTATTGTAGCCGGAGGAGTCCAGCGGTTGCTGAGGGATCGGTTGGCTACCCCAGGAGCCACCCGTGGCAGCCCTCTTGGTTTGAAACCGACGCTTAGAGTCCCCTTGGTTCTGGTGGCCCCCATCAAATTTACGTTTACCGGCCAGATTTCCCCTTCGTCCACCCCCGCGATTGGGTGATGGAGCCGGGGCTCCCCCTCCACGACTGCCCCCGCGGGTGCCGCGCCCTCGGGAAAGAGGAGGAGGGGCCGATGCCCTGCCACGGGGAAGGAGAGGTCCACTGGAAGGACCACGGGTTGTCGTACCACGGACACCACGCCCCCCACGGCCCTGCAAAAGAAAAAAGATGACAAATGAGAAACCCATAATACAAAATCGATAAAAATTATGAACTAAATCTCAACTCTTACACCTTATTTATCATATCCGAGCTTTTAAGTATTAATTCAAGTTATATTACTAACACCTGTTTCCCTGGCTTGTTACACTGTAAGCTCGGATATGATAAAATACTTGAGATGAACGAGAATGTAAAATTTTTTCCTCCTCATCATCTCAAGTACAAAACCTACTGAGAGCTAAAGTGCCAAAATACAACCCACCCTCTCTGGTGTTCCACGGGTAGGGGCCCTTGGTGCTGGCGCATAGTCATAGTCATAGTAGTCATCATAGTGACCATAATAATCCTCATAGTAGGGATCTGCATAACCTCCCTGATAGTCTCCATAGCCATAGTAGTCATAGTCGTAGTCATAATCTGCCAGGGGATAACAGTATTCTCAATCAGGACTTATTGGGTAACAATTAACAATCATATCTAATATGATTAGTGCAAATTACTATCTGATCCTTCTGAATCAGTAAAATTCATTACACAATAGTTGTGTGTATACAAGCCAAAATTTACATGCTGGGAAGAAATCTAACAATGGAACAGAACTCACCATAGCTTCTCATTAAAGGTGGTGGCATTCTACTTCCTCGACCTCGTGGAGAAGGTGGCGGCATACCCATCATGCTGTTAAGAAAATTTTTTATTAAAATCTAATTGCTAGTATACTATTTGCAATATTAAAATTAAAAATTATCAAATAAAGTCGTGTCAAAATATAAATTTAGCAATGTCTCTCTCATATATTAATATTTCAGCAATATATACACATTCAGTATATATGAGTTGATTGATTAAATACATTAAAATTGTCACTCTTCAATTATTCTCATATAAAATATTTGAAAACTATTAAAAGTAAAAAAAGATTTGAAATATCAGTCAAGATTGTTTTCATTTACAGTATAATATTGAATACTAATTCATACAGCAATATTTTTGCACATTTCTATATGTGACATCATTTGTTATCTAATTTTTTTCTTATTTGCAATTCAAGATACATTGCAAGAACTAAAGAATTTTTATATTATCTAAAACATTCTTAATCACAAAACAGTTTGGTCAGTTAATTTAATAGCATATCTTGTTTATATTTATTGTAAAATATATTGCAAATTGTATTATAAGCAGAATCCAGAAAAATGTAGCAAATTTTATTGCTTTAAACTTTTATATTATATTTATAAACTTGTTAGACTTTTTTAACCTTTCAATGTCAAGTAATTCAATTATCAATATCCTGACGATTTCTGGTTACTGTCTCTTATTCAGCAACAAAACATTTTGTTTTTTTTTTCTTTTTAGCACAAATGTGTTTAGCTTTCAACAAACAAAACATAATTAATAGCTTCTGTTTCAACTGGATTTCATTTTAACACAAGTGTATTATTATTGATTAAACAACACAAGCAGAATTTCAATTATTGTTGATCAAATAGTATGCAACTACATGATAAACACTACTATTTAACAACAAACTGTCTAGTTGCAATATTCTAGTTATTTACATCTACCTGAAATTTAAAAATTTTTATATAAAAACACATCATCATTACAGGAAAAATTTCAAATAAATAATTTAACAATCAATTACAGTTTAATCTTACCTTCTAAATCGTTTAAAAATAAAATCATTTTAATTATCTTAAATATCTTAAGCCTGCAACTTAGTCAAGTCTTTCTTTATTTCACTGTAATAGAAAAACAGGCAAAAATTTGACTGCTCTTCCCATGTTGCATATAATATTCTTACATAAAGAATCAGGGATTTCAGACAAATATCACTTGATTATATTTAGCTTACATTCTTCCAACATTGATAAATAAAAATTTACAATTTTTAAAGAATTCATTGCAACTGATAAAATTTTTGTTTTAAAAATGATCTGAACTACTTATAATTTGCATTTGTAGCATTTGATTCATAAATATGAAAGCAGATTTAAAGAACAATTTTTTGTCACAATGTTCTCAATTTTAGTAGTGTCTTGCCCCTTACGCCATAATTTTCCTGTCAGCAATTGTGCAGGTTATCTAACTCTGTTCTGGGAAAATTTTTTGAATTGAAATAACATGACCTATGGCACAAACTAAAAGTGCACATATAATTAATATGGAACTACCGTCCCTAAGCTGTCTATGATATCAACTTTCATTTATCTAGCTCTGTTCTTGAGATTAAGAAAGAACAGTGGACAACAATGAAAATTTATAGGTCTAGAAGTTTTTCAAATTGCAGTCCAATAACTTCGATATGAAATAGTCTTCATTTAATAAAATTTGTTTTTATAACAATTATATTAATTTTCAGAACAATCCAGTATCAGAAACAGAATTTAGTCAAATGTTGCATTCCTTATACAGTAGAACCTCCATTATCCGGACCTCCATTATCCGGATTTTCGATTATCCGGATTGTTCAAAATAAACAAAAATTTTACGAATTTCCTGATTTGCACTTGGCGAATTACAACACTGTTTATGTACTTGATGAAATGCATAACTTTTTTGTTTCAACAACGTCTCACCCAGTACAGTGGTCGTAAACTCTTAAATATATTTTACGTAGTAATAAAAATATAACTTGACATACGTATTTATAAATAATTTATATTCAAATTACATCATTTCTATGACCAAGGGCGGCGTAAGGCATGGACGACGTGGGCCACCGCCTATGCCTCGCGGTCCGAAGGGCCTCGCGCCTCGAAGGTTTATGCATTACTTAAAAGCCGCGAACGCGACGAAAAAATTTTACTCGTCATAAAACGATAAATAGTTTGTCAAATTTTTATTCATAAAAATGCAGTTTCAACTGCTTTTTATTTTATAAAATCCGTCTTCTTGCGCCACCAGAGGGCCTTTTAAACAATAGGTAGTCTGTTAGCGTTGGTCAGTAGTAGTCCAAATTCAATACGAACGTTTGTTTCTTGAAAATTTGATCACGATTTAAATACAGTATTTACTTTTAATATTACCGATATGTCATCGAAAAGAAAACGTGTTGTATTATCATTAAAAGACAAATTAAAGTATCTGTTTCGATTATCCGGATTTTTCCTTATCCGGACTACCTTCATCCCCAATTAGTCCGGATAATCGAGGTTCTACTGTACTTAATAATCTTTTAATTTGAAAATAATTCAACATTTACAAAAATTTTAAGTAAATCATCATTAATAATCTAAAAAATTAATTAATTTGAATCGGAATGGTTGTATACATTGTAATTTATACAGGTAACATTTCCTTCTGTAAATGTATAAAACTGATCTTTAGTAAAAAATCCAAGATTTATTTAAATCATCATCCAATAAAATCATATTCCCTGTATAAGACACTGATGTTAATTAAACATTATATAAATATTTTTTTTTAAGACAAGAAAATTTACTCATTAAGCGAAATAATTTTTAATTTGCATTACACTTTGCAAAAAATTGTGGTAATACTGTATGAATAATTATATTATTCTTTTTGCACAAAACTAAATAATTGACTCAATTATTGGTATAATTGGTATTATATTGGTATGATAATAAAATTATTTCTGCTGAATATAGTTGCATATTTATAGAATGCAATTATTATACAAAGTGTATTTTTCCTTCATTTCAGGATATTCAGTTTAAAAGAATATTAACAATAAGAAGCAATTTTGTTTAGAAAATGTTCTTAATTAATTATGATGATGAAATTGCTAATTATTTTATCACCAAACAATTCACTGTCTTAAAATACCCCAATGGCTATTTTAAGGTTAATAAATAATTAAATAAATACAAATCAATTTGATTACAGGAAGGCTGTTATGCTTACCTCTAGCCAATTGTATAATCTAGTAATATTCAACTATATACTTTAACTTAATATAGTTGAATAAAATATTAATGTAATTTCTTAAATAATCAAAATTTTTATAATGTAATCTGTAAAAAAGCAAGTTTGTTAGTTCTTTATACATTTTGACACAATTAAGCAAATTCAACGAAACTTTTTGGGGACCATCCATTTATTCAGGAGGTCAATGACTACTTTTGAACAAATTAATTTCAATCCCCTCACAACAGGGTCCTTTTGTAGCTGACTCTAGGATAATGGCATTCAAATGGAGAAAAAAAAAATCACTTAATACAAAGTTACCAATGGTAAGCTAAAACAACAAAACTCTTAATTTGGGTTTCATTTTAATGTTGGTTTTGCCCAAGCAGCATTCGGCGTGTATGCTTGTACATGATAATCATAAAATTTATTATGACAGAGCAGTAAGACATTTATGCAGTAAAAATTATTTATTCATTGAAAACTTTAAAGTTTAGTTTGGTTTTGTAAAACTAAATAGGAAATGAATCATTCTGTGTATTAATTTCACAAAACAAAAAATAATGTTTAATTCATCCAATAGGTAACTCGAATAAAAATTTATTTTATAAAAATTAAATTTCAATGTGTTAAAAACAAGCTAGAGAATAATGAAATACAGTAACCCTCATTAAGTCAATGTTCTTAAACATTACATCCTTACATCCCAAACAGAACACTGGTAACATACTTTATCAGTAAAAAAAAATGTCAACACAAGGTTGTAATGGTGTGATATTGTTTGACATTTAGTGTTTGTATTCACACAGAATATAAGAGAAAATGAAGATCATAGACCTATCATAGAGTAGAAGGTACACAGGATAATAAGTTCAAGTTAAAAGTATTGGTAATTTTGATTCAACAGGAGCATATTATATGGAAATCCTATATATTGTCCTCAAGACTGGTTGGCAGCTTTCACAGTTCAACTTAGTAAGATTTTATTTATAATATAAAATTATAAATTACTACAGAATTTAAATGTTCAAAATTATGTTCTTAACCACTTTAAAACAAAACATGCTGAAAGTAAAAAATTACTTTTCATTATCCTTGCCACACAGATCACTACAATATGTAAGGAACCAAGTCGTGCTTTATTTTTAGTTTACTTTATTATATTTTTGTTTGGGGCTTATGTTTGGTTAGGACGAAGGTTTCCTCACCCACCACCCTAACGTTCAAAACGAGAAGATAAAAGATTAACCAACTCACCGACGACGAAACGATAGCGCCATAGCTAGCATTGCACTCACGTGCACGCCCGAGCGGCAGAATTGTAAGTCCGCACTGAAGGGGGGGACACCCCAATAGACTTTCTAGGAACTTGTGTAACCTTAACAAAACATCCCGATAATTGTTAAAGAAATGCTGTAAAAGGTTAACAAAGTATTGTCGAGAAATAAGCTACCAGATAACGAAGAGAAAACAATGTTACGTGTAGATATGTAAATGAGGGGAGTGGCTACAGTAGAACTGTGACGTCACCTCATACTATAAGTACAGTAGCTCAAGTGAAGACAGAAGAGGTGAGCTCCTGAACCGAAAGCGTTGGTCTGCTGGTAGCAGTGAATAGGTGTCGAATAGGAAATCCTAGTAGGAGATTGAAGGTTCGATTTTGGTGATTTGGAAATAGGAAAGTCTTGAGTAGAAGAAAAGGTTCCGAGTATTAATTGAGGTGACGGTTAGGATTGATAGTTATAAGAGAATTTGTATCTAAGTTAAGAATTGGATTTTGTTTTGTCGGAATTCCAAGGGGAATAGTTCTAAGTTAGAATAAGACTTAAGTTTGTCGGGTTGATTTGTGATTTGATTTTTGATTAATAAATTTGTTGTTTGTTTATAAATCTTGTACATAGTATTGGTTAAACTTGATTAAACATTTATTATTGAGATTTTTTTGTGACTAACTTTGTCCTTAATTTATTTCGGTGCACGCTAAAAGTCCAGGCCTGGCAACTAACAAACGCGAACCCGCGTAAAGTACCCGTTAGGTCCCAGCTCTAAGAAAAATATCGTTGTAGAGCAACAAATTAAAAATAGTACTTTACAACTGGCGCCCGAACAGGGACCGTTAGGTTAAGAGTAGGATTGGTTGTTTTTTCTTTAGTAGACTTAGATTGGATTTAGAGGAGTAACACCTCTGAAGTAAAAAGGAGAGAAATGGAGGAAAGTGCACCTGTGACCCGACAAGAATTTACTCAGTTACAACAGCAGTTGTCCGTGCTGCTACAACAAGTTTCCTCTTTAACCAATGTAGTGACTCAACTAACGTCAACTGTCACTTTGGGAACTGTAGAGCCTACAGCACCAGTAACTGTCGGTGTTGTAGGCTCTACAGTTCCCAAAGTGACAGTTGACGTTAGTTGAGTCACTACATTGGTTAAAGAGGAAACTTGTTGTAGCAGCACGGACAACTGCTGTTGTAACTGAGTAAATTCTTGTCGGGTCACAGGTGCACTTTCCTCCATTTCTCTCCTTTTTACTTCAGAGGTGTTACTCCTCTAAATCCAATCTAAGTCTACTAAAGAAAAAACAACCAATCCTACTCTTAACCTAACGGTCCCTGTTCGGGCGAAAGTTGTAAAGTACTATTTTTAATTTGTTGCTCTACAACGATATTTTTCTTAGAGCCGGGACCTAACGGGTACTTTACGCGGGTTCGCGTTTGTTAGTTGCCAGGCCTGGACTTTTAGCGTGCACCGAAATAAATTAAGGACAAAGTTAGTCACAAAAAAATCTCAATAATAAATGTTTAATCAAGTTTAACCAATACTATGTACAAGATTTATAAACAAACAACAAATTTATTAATCAAAAATCAAATCACAAATCAACCCGACAAACTTAAGTCTTATTCTAACTTAGAACTATTCCCCTTGGAATTCCGACAAAACAAAATCCAATTCTTAACTTAGATACAAATTCTCTTATAACTATCAATCCTAACCGTCACCTCAATTAATACTCGGAACCTTTTCTTCTACTCAAGACTTTCCTATTTCCAAATCACCAAAATCGAACCTTCAATCTCCTACTAGGATTTCCTATTCGACACCTATTCACTGCTACCAGCAGACCAACGCTTTCGGTTCAGGAGCTCACCTCTTCTGTCTTCACTTGAGCTACTGTACTTATAGTATGAGGTGACGTCACAGTTCTACTGTAGCCACTCCCCTCATTTACATATCTACACGTAACATTGTTTTCTCTTCGTTATCTGGTAGCTTATTTCTCGACAATACTTTGTTAACCTTTTACAGCATTTCTTTAACAATTATCGGGATGTTTTGTTAAGGTTACACAAGTTCCTAGAAAGTCTATTGGGGTGTCCCCCCTTCAGTGCGGACTTACAATTCTGCCGCTCGGGCGTGCACGTGAGTGCAATGCTAGCTATGGTGCTATCGTTTCGTCGTCGGTGAGTTGGTTAATCTTTTATCTTCTCGTTTTGAACGTTAGGGTGGTGGGTGAGGAAACCTTCGTCCTAACCAAACATAAGCCCCAAACAAAAATATAATAAAGCAAAGTAAAAGTAAACTAAAAATAAAGCACGGACTTGGTTCCTTACAAATATAGATGCTACACTGGAGGGGAAAACAAAGAAAGTTATTAATTAACAAATACTTAATAAATAAGAAAGCTATGCTGTGGTCATTTTCCACCAGTCTTCAAGACAGCAAATGTTCATAGTTACCATAGGACAGCGATTCCTCTAATAATGATACTTTAATCAATTGTACGAGCACTAAGGTGGCTTTTCTTTGTACCACATTGTGTACAACTCTATTGTAAGTTAAAACAATTTTCTTAGGTTTTTTCTATTTTACGGTGCACTTTCTTCACTCCATCATTCTACTGTTCTCTTTGTAATCAAGGTCACACGTTTCCCAAATTTTATAGTCTTGGTCTTGCTTCTGCATTGCACCATGTATACTGGAGTGTTTTTCCAACACTATGTATCATACCATTATGTTTGCAGTAAGTCCAAACTTTTTACATATATGTAATGTATTTTGTTTTCCCTTGTAAATCATTTTCCAATTTACCATTGTTTTTTAGCTTACACCTGTTAATCATAACCATCCATATTTTATCTAATGTCACAACTCCTATATTTCTCATAATCCATGTAAGTTTCTTGTTTTTTTACAAATTTGTAACATCATGATGTTTTTGTATAAACTTGTATGTAAAATTTTTCCCTATATAGTTGTAACACACAGAGTTAAAAAGGGACATAATTGCCAGAAATGCATTCTCAAAGGAATAAAAAGTTTTTCTAAAGTTTGTCCTCCTTTTACTGATGGTATAAGTCTAGCAAAAAAGAAAAGCCACCTTAGCGCTTGTATATTTCAACACAAGACTAGACAAGAAAAATTATCACACAATGATACTTTTACAATAACTCAAAGAGAAAAGGAAGAGTTCATGAATTGAATAAAAAGAGATTTCAATATGGTAAATTTCATCATCTGATGCATTATCTCCATAAACATGAAGCTAAATTCAAAGAATATTAACATGTCCCAGCTTGATGGTATTCCTCAGTAGACATGTTCTATCGACACAAAACACAATAAGGCTTTTGATTCCGATAAAACCATGTTTTAATTTAATTTGCTTTATTCAAGCACAATAACATGACTCCTCTTAAACACTTGGCAGATTATTCATCTCTTTAGTTGGAATAAAGAGATGAATAATCTGCCAAGTGTTTAAGAGGAGTCACGTTATTGTGTCTGAATAAAGCAAAACAATAAGGCTTGTTTTGTGCACACCTGTACAAACAAGCAACTGGCTAAGCAAAGAACAAAAGAAGCATAGTGTCCACAATCTTGACTCATAGCAAGTGTAGCTTATATAGATTTGTGTGGCCGAGGCTTAAAAAAGACCATATACGATGCCATTTGTATATATATCTATGTAGTGTTTATTGTTAATTTTATAAATTCAATCTTTAAACTAAAAAAATGAATAATCTAAAGTTTTCTCTGAATTATATTTCACAAATTCAATAAACTAGAATAAGATTTTATTTATTTTAAAGTAATATTTTAAAAATTGTTCATACTTACGCTGCTCTCTGTTGCATTGTTTGCATCATTCTTCTTTCCCGATTTCTAAGAATTTCCTCTTTCTTCTTTTTATCAGATGGTGGTTTAGCTAAAGATACTTCAATTATAGAACCTCCAATTTCTTTACCATTTAAATCATCCATAGCTTTAACAGCATGGTCTCTCTCCTCAAAGTGAACAAATGCATAGTCTTTAATTTTTTTAACTCTTTCAACTTTGCCAAAAGCTTCAAACATTTCTTTCAATTTAGCTTCTGTAATATCACCTGTTAAGTTCCGAGCATATAGAACCTTCACCTATTGAATTTTTTAAATAAAACTGTTAAAATTTTACATTAATATAAACATTTAATTATCTGTATAATCAGATTATTTACACAATGCAATTGACATATTTTATAGCTACAGAAAAAATTAATTATAGGAAGGAAAGCTTAATTTTATTTTACAACCTCAACATTTCAATTTTTTGTATCAACAAATGAAAATTTTGTCTTTAAGATTAACTAATTACCAAGTGGAAAATTTTCAAAATCTCATTCTTACAACTGATTACAAAAATAAGATCTAAGCCACAGCTGTGACTTAAATCTTGGATTTCTTAAAATTGTACTTCAAAAACAAATTTTTCATTAGAAACATATGGATAAAAAATAATAATAAAAACCACAGATTAGACCAGGCATGACCAACATACAACCCATGGGCCAGATCTGGTCCATCTAACGAATTTATGTGGCCCGCGATCAATCTTTCAACATTAGCTACTGAAATCCAAATAGCTCAATGAAAAATTCTGACGCCTAAAAAACAAGAGTCAACAACTCACTGTGCGTTTAGAGTTAACCCTCCATTACAAATCTCGTAAGTACAGCATAGAATGTTAATAAAGCACGATAATGTGAAAAATGTATCTGTGATCTCTATGTACAATTTAGTCTCTACGGGGTGACACCGCAATGAGATCTCGCACCACCTCAAAATCTTCCTAGGGCAGCCTCTGGAAAAAGTTTTCTTTCCAATTCAGCCCGGGGGCAAAAACTGTTGGCCATCCCTGGATTAGACTGTACTAAAGGCAAGTTTAAACTGTGGTGCAAATACTTGAATGTATGATTTAGACAACAGAGTCTTTCTCAATTTTTCATTCAATTTAATTTAAAAATGGATGTTCTTCACATTTTGAAATTTTGTGACAGATTACTATTGCTTTGTTTTTGTTGATTTAATGTGACAAGAGTTCAAAATATATCTAATTTTCAGCATATGTGGATTTGTGTATATTTTATGTAATTTACTATATGAATTCTGACATTTTCAATCTTCAATTGTCTGCACTTACTAGTTTTTTTTTCATAGACATTTTTCATCAAATTAATTGACTTAATTTTACTTGAAATTAAATTCATGATATCCTCATGCTACATGCTATCCAATTAAATGTATAAAAATTTCAGTCAAAAAATTTTTCCTGTCTATCACAGGCCTTTAAACTGCTGGGAAATTTGCTGCCTTCTGGATGTAATAGCATGCAATTTTTAACAGACACAAGTCATATGTACACACTGATTTTCCACTTTAACATCATGGATATTTGTTAGCTATGCATAACTTAATGAACTTCAAGTTGCTACCTTGAACGTTTGTTTCCTTAATTAAGATGACCTTCGACAATTTAAATATTGATGTGGTTTATAGTGATTTATTTCATGTGAAAAAAAATCACTTTCTGATCTTCTGAGAAACACCTCAGCCCTTCTGTCATTTATTTCCAGCTTGTTTCACAGCCCATACTATTTTAAAATTCCAAGGATATCCTAAAGAAGCCCAGCCAAAGACATTGCTTTGTAAACAAAACAACATATGATGTTGAAATTTGGCACATGTAGAGAAGACATGCGACAGGATTTTCCATAATCATCAAATTTGAGGAATGTCAATTACCTGCACATATAAAAACTTCTCTTTATATGGGAGTCCCTTCTCACCGCAACCTCAGAAGCACGCAACGCTCCAAAGTCACTCTCGACCTGCCCAATGCATAAGTCATGCTGTAGAAGTAGTTAAATAAAGAGTCTCAACTACAGTCACATTACTAATGTGGGCAGCATCCTCACAAGTGCCGCTTTGCAGCATACATATAACATCACATGCACAACTTCAAACACATTCAAAAATTAGTGACTTGTTCTTAATGGTTTTATCAAAAGTTTTAATTTGAATAATGTGCATTCTGTTCTTCTTCCTCAGAATATTTCTGTTTGATCTTTTTAAAAATCTTTATTCACATGACAACGACAGATATAAATTTGTCAAAAGTACTTGCAATAAAAAGCACTAAATGCTGAACTCAGTGAACTCTCCACCCTATTATAATTATTATTAATTTCAATAAGTGATGGTATCTAACATCTACCTCTAGTACCAAATTACCTTATTTCTAATTATTAACTATAGCAAAAATATAGCCAAATTAATTATGACAATCATTTGGTTTGGCAATTACATACAGTGTAATTATGCATGTTGTAATAGTTAATAAAAAGATGTAAAAAATAAATACAGTGGGTGATCAGTTAATAAACACTTTTGAGAAAGATTTTTATGTTCAGACAACAAACACTTCACAGAACAAACATAAGAAGCAACATAAAATAATGAATACCGATTGATCTTCCCTTGTCTTCAGGCAACAATTCAAAACTTTTCAGAGCACAAGAGACGTTGACATTGACACTCAACCCAGTATATACTAATCAGATAGTATTCCTCCAAACTTTGAGACTCTCCCTTGTAATTCCAGCCTTTTATTTTTCTGACAGAAACAATATGTCAGAAAAATAAGGCTGTTTGTGGGCAATCATTAACTTTTGCATTGGTTTTTATTTTCGAAAGGTGAGAGTGGGCAGATGATGTCTGACATTGCTGGGCAGTATGGCTTGAACAGGTCTACTATAGTCCACAGTTCAATCTTATCTAAGAAAGATACTGTATAATCAAGAAGACTCAAGCAGCTAAAGGAGTAACAAAAATCACATCTGAGAAATAAAGAACATTGAAGAGCTCATAATAGAAACTGAAACAGATCCGATGACAGAAGAACACCAAGAAACTTGGCGACATATGCTTTACAGGATTAATGCCTATATCTGCTATTAAAGATCTTTTGAAGAAGTGGGAAGATGTCAGATCCTCCCACTTTTTCAAGAGATCTTTAATAGCAGATATAGGCATTGGTCTTAAACAATGGTCTTAAGAATTGGCTCCAAACCAGGTTGAGATTAATAGGCTTAGGGATCTCTACAATTACAATGCTATTAATTGCTTCTAAAAATTCCTGAAGAGAGAAAAGCAATAGACACCAGACAGATTCTTTAATCCCCACCACAAATGGAAAATACAGGACTAATAAAAATGCAAGACTATGTATATATGTATTTTTATTATTGCATATAAATAAACATGAGAAAGTATATATTTTTTTATTTTTTGGGATCTTTAGAACGAATTAATCAAATTCCCATAAAACCTATGGTAAATCAATAATCAATTAACGAACAATTCGGATAGCAAAACAGTCTTGGAATGGATTATGTTCGTTAACCAATCACCCACTTTACATGTTAATTATATATAACATGTATTAAAAAGTTGTATATATGAAGCCTTTGGGGATGCTAATGCTAACCTTCAAAATTATGTTTCTGAGGTTATTGAGTTTAAAGGCTTGAAAAAAATCCTAAAATGAAAAATCCCAAAATGATGAGATGACAGCCATATCTACAGAAAGCAAAAAATATTAACACACACTTATTCATACAATTTTAGGACTTTACAAAGCATTCAAACTCAAATTACCTCAGAAACATGATTCTGAGGATTAGCAAGGGCCAAGGTTTCATATATATTAGTCTGTGTGTATATTCAATATTCAACATATATATATATGTTGAATATTGACTAATTTTCAAACAACAAACAACTAAGATTACCATTTATCATTGTTGTAATGATATTGGCCAATCAATATGAACTTCCCACAATTTTTTGAACAAAATGGAGGAACTGCTAATTTTGCATGTTGAAGAATGAGGCCCTGTGAAGCTTAATAGAGGTTGAAAATACAGTGGTACCTCGGTATACGGCTGCTTTAGAATACATCCTGTTTGGGTGAAACAAATTTTGCTTGGTATACGACTTAATTCAATTACATGCGCCATCTACAAACAAGTAGCACTATCAGTGTACTAGACCTGACTAGACATTTGCGGTGCCACAGTTTATAACTTTGTTAAATTTCTTTTTATTTTAATTTGTAAGTAAAATGTTATTATTTTTATTAATCATAAATTGCAAAAAAGGCAACAGAAAAATAATAAAAAAAATGACTAAAATCACAATGGAACTGAAAAAAGAGATTGTTGAGAAATATAAAGGTGGCATGCGTGTTCAAGATTTAACTGTTGCATACCGTATTCCAAGAACAACAATACCGACAATCGTGAATAATTAAGACATTATTAAATTTGCTAACGTTACGAAAGGGGTTAAATCAATTTCTAAACAGATATTGAAGACATTAGATCATGTTGAGAAATTGCTTTTGCTTTGGATAACTGAAAAACAGTGTTCTGGCAAGTATATCAGAAGCAATTATTTGCGAGAAAGCTAAAAAGACACATGCTGATCTCATGAAAAATCAAGCAGGAACTAGCAGGAAAGCAAAGTGTTTAAAGCCAGCCATTTTTTTTTACATGAGAACGAATTAATCATTTTTACATCACTTCTTATGGGAAAGGTTGGTTTGGTATACGTTCTATTCAGTATAAGTCCAAACACCAAGAACGGATTAAGGCCGTATACTGAGGTTCCACTGTATTTGAAAACATACAACTAATTAAAAAACTCCTTCAATGTCTTTTAATTGTAATTCCTAGACAAAAGTATGAAAATCTTGTTCTTCTCTCAATATTAATAGCTATGATTCACCAGTGACATAAAATTCTAAAAGAATATTAATATACAGAATATTGCTAAGTGTAATGATGTAAGTTGTGCTTGGTCTAACACAAAACTAATGACAAGAACTAATTCTTTGGTGATGGATGACTATGACAAAAGACATGCTGTTGTTATCATTTAGGATCTGTGGTCATTGTCGGCAGTATGAATGTAGTCTTACTTGTGTTTTAACACACAAGTAAGGCTACATTCATACAGAAAAGGAAAATTCTTCATGAATCTTCTGTCATGCATGTTTTCCTATTGTCAAATTTTTATTATCCTCTTTCCTCTATTGTTAAGTGAGCTTCAATTAAGTCTATTAAAACTCCCTTCTCTTCTTACAAAATTTTCTGCCAACTTCACTACTCATATTCATATCCATCATTTTCTCTTATGTCATCACAAAAATGTTGATTGGTTAAAAACTTCAAAACAGCAGAAAAGAGCAACTTTAAACATAACAGCTATGGTTGCTACTTGTTTGTGAAAAGTGATTTAAGCCTCATGTTAATAAGACTGCGATTTTAATTTTTGGCCTTAGGTTAGTCAATCCTTGTTCTGTAAAACTGGCTCTTAATGTTTGCTTTAAATGAATGAATACATACATACAACTTTATACATAGCAATACTTTTCAATAAATTTCAGAAAGATTTTATAGACAGTATAAGTAAATTCAAAACAGATCATAAAGTTAGCAAAGACACCACATTAAAAATGATGAAACAAAGGTTTTGCTTTCCCTTACATGTAGAATTTCATTTTAATGTGTTTAAGTATTTCTCAATTTTACTGTATTTAATTTTCAGAAATTTTCATACATATAGTTAATAAGTTCACTGTTAATAAAGATTGCAGAATGAAAACAAATTACCAATTTTCTTCTCTTATAGCACATTACACCTCATATATCTGACATACTATTTTTATATAATGAAAAATAAAGTAACAAATTGAAATAAATCACCTACTCATGCCTGTATGTAATTCAAATTTTAATTAACTAAAAACAAATTTATTTTCTTGACGCTTTTGTCTTAAATTAATTTCATTATACTATTTTTAAAATAAAAAATAAAATCAATTGGAAGACAAACAATATAATAAACATTTCCTTTCTTGTTGAGATACCAGCTATATTCCAATTAGAATATATTCTTGGGAACTCCATGATCCTGCATTTGCAGGTGTTTAGGAGCACTGCTAGTTATTCAATGATCCAAAACTATGATTTAATTATGTTTATTTTGGTTGATTGCATATATAACAAGATGCATTTCAGACCCCTCATCAGTAACTAAAATTATTAAGAGCTAAGTACAAAATTAATTAAGCATAAAAACGATAATAAAAAGAGAACATAATAGTAATATCTTACTTTGTATTGAATCAACAGCCTTCTTAAAATTCATGTACTTTTGTTTTTAAGATAGTATTGAGAACCTTTTCAAATAACCAAAAAACCCCATATATACACACTTTACAAACTTGATGAATTCTTATGAAACAAAAACCACTGACATAAACACCTATATTTATGACAGCAAATACATTAATACATTGACTGCACACTATGAGCTATCTGAAAATCAGCAATCAACCACTAGCACCATCAATGCGATAACTCATAATGTTGCCTGACTGGTTTTGCCTCGTACAACTTTCCTCATAGTAAGTACATGTTATAACTAATTAGCAGGCATCGGAGATAAGCTCAACACATTGTTCAAGTGTTATAGAACAAACTCTAAAGTAGTTTAAAATTTAATACAATTTTTCTGCTTACAGATTGTTAGATATGAATATGATCATAGTAAATATACTAGAAAGAGGATAATATGTATCTTTATTGTAAATTATAAAATAATTGTGTGTTATAAGAAGAAAATTTTTGAAAAATAGTGAAAAATAAAATATAATATTTATATTATATACATCATATCATATTACTCAAATTATAAAAAGATCACACTGATGTTAAAAATTCTAGAATTGTTTTTTAACACTACAAACTTCTAATGGTTAGGGATATTGTTATGTTGAAAGTAGTAAAGAATTGTTTATCATTAACAACAAAAACCAATATTTGGTATTTCATCAGTTGTTCATATTTTAGAATGTCAATATCACACAAATTTTATCAGTTTTGGTTTGTTACATTGGTTACTGACATGCCAACAATTACTAATATCCAATGTAATTCTTAGTAGTAACAGAGATTTTTGATGCCAGTACCTTTTCAAAAAAATGTATGTAATCTCTCTGTCAGAAGTTTAATTGTTTGCATTGTAAATTTATAGCTGACACTGTGTATTAGCCTCATAACTAAATTTCAAAACCAATCTTCAAATAATATAAGATTTGAAGATGGATTTTGCAAAAAGCATTGAGTATATAAACTCAATGCTTTTTGATACTTCATATTCCTTGATGTTTGATAATTTTCAGTATTTATCTATTTATAGAATTAACCTTTGTATCAAGCCTAATCAAAAAAGATCAAAATTTTAGTTCAGCACAGCCCTATTCATCATATTATAGCAATTTAGATCTTACATCCACACAAGATTTGCAAGATAATAAAACATTTTGTTTCCAAGTACAGATCTGCACATTTAATTTTATTTAAATATTATTCCTATTTAAATATTATTCCAATATTTTCTAATACTTTAATTGACTAATTCCAACTTTAGTTTGAAAACTTAATTAATATTTAACCATTTCATGAAAGTATAGAAAGCATTTCAATTATTTTACTTCACCTTTGACATTGTTTCAGAGTCAGGTTCTTCTTGTGGATCTGCCCAATCAACAATAATATCACACCCCCACACTTTAATCCTTCCCGTACCTAAACGACGTTTAGCTAGTGAAGCAGCTTTATGAGATTCATATTCTAAGAAACAAAATCCTCTATTCTTTTTTCTGTCATCAGGTGAACTGTAGATAATTACTTCAGTCAAACCAGCTGCAAAAAAACAAAAGAGCACTAAAAAAAACTAGCAACACACATTTTAAAAATTTTAGAAAATATTTAAACTATGAAAATTTTAAGTTAATTTAAAGCAATTCATGCAAACAATTAAGATAGAAACAAAAAATTAATTCTGTCATTTGCTATTAATTAGAAACTTTTTGTCTCTCCAAAGATACATACTCTAAGGTAAAACAACCTCTGTTTGCCTTTGATGAGACCAAGTGTAAAAAACCTGGGACAGCAGGCTAGTTCTCACAATACCTGCATGTAGTCACTTGGAAAGCGAAGTGTGATGTTTTTGCGTACCTGTTAATTTACCAAATTCTTCAAAGATCTCCTCTTTGCTCTTGCTCTTTGGGATGTTACCAACAAAAAGCCGAAGGTTTGGTACTGATACATTGACTTTCAGTGTCTTGCCCTTTTTGATTTCATAATTATCCAGCTGAAAGTAAAAAAGACCAGACAAGCTTGCCAAATGATAATTTAGCCACAATGCCAAAACAATTCCCATTCACAAATAATTTAGATTCAAATTAAAAGCCAAAATAAAAATTTAGATAAAAATTTTCAAAATTTTTAGCCTAGATGAAAAATTTCACCCTCCATATGAAAATTTTAAATCTAAGTTTTCTGAAATTAAATTGAAATTTAGTCTAATTCAAATTTTATTCTATTAACCCAGCCCACAAAAATTCAAAATTCTTCTCTCCTGAAATGTAAATATTAAAAATAATTTGAAAAATAACAAATTTTAACTTTAAAAAATTAATTATTCTGTAGAATATTAACACAAATAATGTTTTTCATTTTGATTAATAAAATCAATTTATTTCTAAAAACATTCTCCTGATGAATTTCTGGAGCAAAAGAGGAGACCATCACAGTAAGCACTTTGGATTTCTCTCCTCCACAGGTCTTTCACATCCAATAAAAAGCTGAATTTTCATATGAAATTTTTCAATGTACTTACTTAAACTCTGATCTTATATATCAGGCCGTTACTCACTTGTCTAGTTGCTGCTTGTGCTCCTTGTCTTTCACAATATGTAATAAAAGCATAACCACGATTCTGTCCAGTAAGTGGATCCATCATAAGTCTTAAATCCCAGATCTTTCCACATTTTTCAAATAATGGAATTAACTCATCTTCAAACATATCTTTTGGTATTTTCCCCACAAATATCTAAATTATATGCAATATTTTGAATTCCACATTTAAATAATCACTCATTATTATTAAATATGAATTAATTATTTTAGTAAGAATCTGAATTACCTCACAACCACTAGAAGGAGGAGAACCTTCCCAATCGGGCGGAGGGCCACCATATTTCCTCTGACCTGTAGTCACATCTAAAGTATAACCTGTTCTTTCTAAAATTGCCTAAATTGCAAAAACAGTTCTGACTAAGTAGAAATCATTAAGATTATTTTTTCTTTATGCAATAAATTTTAAATAAACAGACTCTAAGATCACATACTTTTTTTGATATAAAGTAAAACTGTAGCAATAT
Source organism: Centruroides sculpturatus (assembly GCF_000671375.1). Lineage (NCBI taxonomy): Eukaryota > Metazoa > Arthropoda > Arachnida > Scorpiones > Buthidae > Centruroides > Centruroides sculpturatus. Next base: position 49,643 of record NW_019385516.1, on the reverse strand, counting down.
AAAATACAATAAATAAAATACTATAATGTGTTATAGATAACAAATTGATCACACCTTACTTAATTTAATAAAAATATTTAAGTAAAAAAAAAAATACTGTAGGCTAATAACAATAGATTTTTTTTGGCTAAATAGTCTCATTTTATAAATATCAAATAAACAAGAAACAGCTTAAAGTTTCCTATTAAAAATGTATTTTTTGCTAGTGTTTTGGATTGGAAGAGATAGCCTATAGACAGACATATGCAGCCCTCTAATACTTTCTATGACCAGTAAGATCATTAAATATATTTGCATCGTAAGTGATTTATGATTAGCCCATGTGTCCAGCAAAAAAATTGTAAGGTTGTAAGCAATAAATTTGAAAATTACTTATCCATAGTATTCAAACATCCATTACAGACGTAGAATCTCTTTTATCTAGAAAATACATAAAATACTAATTTGGCCTGATCTCACTTAAAATAGTATCATATGGCCTTTAACTGTAAAATAGATGTCCATCCTGCTTTGGATAATATAATATCATCTTCTTCGGGCACTTGAATATATTACATGTTAAAATTGTATTTAAAGATACAACATTTAAGACCCATCCATTCCAAATACATGAAAATGGTACTGTATCATCAAAAGTACTAACATATTTTAACCAAAAACTGTGTTAACTTGTTTTTTTTTTAATCTGATACAGTAGAGCATCGATTATCCGAATCAATTGGGACTGGGGTTGTTTGGAAAATCGATTATGTACGAAAAAATATATTAACCTAGCCCATGTTGAAATTTTTCTCCGTTGTGTGTCGCTTCGCGTTGAATTTTTATCAATGTTAAGCCTAACGCAAACTTTTTAAAATAATAATCATGACTATTGTATCGTTAAAAATTATTTCTTTATTTTTACAAACAAAAAAAATATAAAAACAATAAAAAATTATACTTCAGAAGTTAATTTAGTATCAAAAACGTAAAATATTTGAGTAGCCCAAGACATAGCCAAAGATTGCAGCGCCACAGCACTGGCAAAAATTTAAATTTGCCGACTGGAATTCTTTCGGATAATTGACACTCTACTGTACTTATAACAAAAGACAGTCTTTGCTAAATTGTACTAATTCCTTGGTGTGTTGTTAGTATCTACTGTTATCTAGTAAGGATTTCTATAGCTCAACAACACTTTTTAAAATATATATCTAAAACATTTGGAAAGGACTCAATGTCATGAAATGATTTCATGTAAACACAAAAAAAAATCAGAACACTGAATATTAGTCCAAACAAGAGTGTTCAAAGCACTGTTTACTGCATAAAACCATATTTTTGTTTATTGAAATAGTATTCAGAACTGTTCTCTAGGAAATACTATTTAGTATGTGATTTATAACCTGTATTATTTTCTACAGACTTTGGAGATAGACTATATACATAGTTCTAACAATTACAACTTCTCTCTGATTTCTTGATAATATTAACTTTTGTCAAACACAAATAAAAAAATTAAAAATGTCAGGCTAGATGTTAAAATTTCCAGTAATCTACATTTCAACAGTAAAACATGGATATAATCTAGCACCTAATTTATTTTGAGAGTAAAAGCCTATACATCATACAAATCAAAATTAGCTAATTATTATCTGCAATGATTATTTTTTAATAGTATTAATAGAATTTGAACTCTCCAGAAATTCACAAAAATTTTGCTTCAACGTGGAAAAAAAGCTATACTTAGTTACTATTCAATGAAGTGAAAATTAACAAAATATAAACTATAAAATAAATTTTGTAATATATATATATTTCACATGGAAACTAATGAGTAAAACATTTAAATAGCAAGAGGAGAAAAAAGTAATTTTTCAAATTTATTTAAAAAATGACTGACTACTTAATTTCCAATTATATTGCTTGCAGTAATCAAATATTAATTAATTTTGCATTATTTAAAAATACATGAAAATAGTCTATAGTAATAGATCTAGAACATGTTGAGAACTGTATTATATGCATTATATTATAAGTTCAAAATTTTGAATTTATCTAATTGAAATAATTTTTTTAACACTATTATTATTTCTCATCATCCCATAAAAGCAGTTTCAAAGCCACATCACTAAAGTAAAGAATGTAATGACTCACAATTCTGCTTGATACTTACCTTAAGACAGCTATTTGCTTAGAAAACTGCTGACAGGCATTAAGTCTCACTTTTGCCATTATTTGCTATTAGCTTGCAATCAATGTTATTAATGCATTAGTTATATTTCAGTTTAGCGTGTTTTTTCATTATTATTGCCAAACTGTCACATTGTTTATTGGTTGACTGTAGGTAGGTAGGCTGTCAGCTAATGGTAAATTTGATTTTCAATTTAAATTAAAATATTTCAGAAGAAAATATTGGTTCAGAGAGAGACTTTTACCTGCAACTCCTGCTTGTCATGTAGATGCATTAAATTAAAAATTAAATTTATTATTAAATGACAGACAACCTAACTACCTACCTATAGCCAAATTGCTTTATATCTAATCATCAAATTAACCATGGTACAATCTGATAATCTGGCAGTTCATTTAACATTAGTAATCAAATTAGGCTGAAGTATATGTTATTTTGATTCATAACAACTAATTAAACTTTTTAAGAATAAAACATAGGAGCAGTGACAAAATGTAAACATTAAATGACTATCAAGACTTCTCTAAACAGACATCTTTACTGGATAATTTGCAACATAAAACTACAAGTTAACAATGTACTTACATTAATATCAAAAACAAGATTTATTTGTAATTAAGATAGTGATTCTAAAGAAAACTTTTTTACAATAAACAGATAATAAATAACATTTTAATTCAAAAAAATTATGACTGCACAAAAAGTCAAAAATTAGACAAGACAGACATTTCTATTTTTGACATTTTAAAATTTAATGTTGATTTATTTATTAAAAGAACTGATACTCTTTCAGATAATTTGAACTAAGAATAATATAGTAATTATTCCTCAACTGTTAATTAAATCTATTGTTCAGTAACCAAACAGTATTAATTAAAAATATAGTTTAATAATAATTATGAAGTTCCATGCATAAATACAGTCAACCCCCTATAACACTGTTCATAATTCCGTTTTATATGAATTTCATGTTGTACAAGTCACTTAGATTTTATAAATGTGTGTGCCAGGATGTGAATGGCTCACGTATTTGTAAAATCTAAGTGACTCGTACAACATGGAATTCATATAAAACGAAATTATGAACTGTAAATGTATTAAAATACAGAGTAACTTCTAAAACATTTCATTAGAAAAGACAATTTGAAAGTTACATTAAAAAAAAAAATTCTCTAAGATGTTCAAAATTTCTCTCTTAGCAAAATACAGTAAAATCACAATAAAAATTCAATCACATTTATGAGAATGTGTACATAGGCTATACAAAAATAATAAATTTATGTAAAATGAATAACAACAAATTAAACTGCTTATAAATGTTAACCAATTATCAGATGAGTTTCATCATAAAATAAAAATTAACATACTTACATTACTTATTTCATTAAAAATTCTGATCTTCATAATTATATAATTTCATTATTTAATATCCAATTTAAAATTTCAAAAAATTACTAAAATTCAAAAATTTTCTGAATACAAAATAAGTTTTACTTCAGTAAAATTTTATAATGAATTTTAGTAATTTTACATTTATAGTTAGTAAGTAATAATAAACCATTTACTTTAATTTTTTCTTCATTTGGACCTTTCCCCGAGGCTGTACCCGAACTGCCACCTGGAATTTTACTTTTCTGGCGATATGTTTTCATAACTCCACACAAATAAGCACTTTTGTTCGAAACATGTTCTAAGCTGCTTTCTAAAAACTGATTCAGAACCACCAATGCTCCATCAACAGGAAATTCTTTCAAAGCATCCAATGCCCTTTCATCCAAATCTGAATATATAAGTTTCCCTATAAAAATAAATATTTAATTTTTCAAATATATCATTCAGATCCAGATCTTCAAATTCAGACTTAAAAATCTGTTTACAACCCTGAAAAAAGAATTTTTTCATAAATTTTTTTTGTTTAAAATCATTCTAATTAATTACTACCACATGAATTTTGTTAGGTATATTCATCTATTTCTGAAAAAAAAAATTATCACGACTGTTAATTTGTAATCAAAGGATATGGCTGAATTCTTATCAAGTTATAATGTGACTAATTAATTAAGATTAAGCTGCCATCTCCATGTTAATAATCACTAGAATAAGTTGAATTTAGAATATCTTGATAGGAAAAAACAGCTGGCCAGAAAGGGATTCTAATCCACAATTCTTGCTTACTATGCAGATGCATTACAAGTTACTCTACCCAGACCTCCATTTGATTTTCACAATTAATTAGCCATATATAGCCCAATAACAATCCAGCCTTATCACTTTATTATTAACAAATATTAGTTTGGTTTTATGTTAATGTTAAAAATAAACTTGATAGCTGAGTGAAAAACTTTTCTGAAACCAAACAATTCACCACCATTTTGATTATTGCTAATGATAATTAGTTTAAATATGCATTTAAAATATTTGCCTTATTCTAAAGAGTCCAATATATTTACCAATCAGAACTAAACAGAAAATAAATTGAATTAAGGAAGAGAACACTTAATAATTCATAAATTTGGTTTCAGCTATTAAATATCTTACATCAGTATAAAAATACATTTTTTGGAATTACTTGCAAAAATATTTTTTTGTAGTTATGTGCTACCAGAGTAAAAAACCAAAAGTTATTTGTATATACCCGGAATAAATTTTTGGAGGTAGTCATTTTCTTTCATAAAAATTTTAACAAAGGCAATATGAATGGCATATTGTTAACATGCTGGCACATAAAACAACATCATAGATTAGTTTAAAACCAGTGATGTCATTTTGATATGCCAACAACTCAAAGCAAAACAGATTGTTTTTCTGTGCCAGTTGTTATTATGTAAAGATTTCAAACAGCTTTGTTATGAAGCTTCCATTAATAATAAGAATCAGTATTAATCACTTCATTAATTTATAAATTTTATTAACTCATATTAGACTAAGCACTAAGAATATTTACTATTGTCACAGTAATAATGATTCAAGAATATCATTTTTGTGACTGATCAATAATACAGTTATTATTTATTAGTTTCTCAAACTGGTCTAACAAATATTTTTACCTGTAAATTACAAAAATAATGTATTCTTAAGCTATCTATTGAATTTGTTTACATGTACAGCAGCTGATTTTTCATTTCTTTACTTAATGTGTTTTTCATAATTCACCAGCAGGCCACAAAGGATATGTTGGGCACTATATCTTTGCCACCTGACTAGGAATTGATATCTGGACTAGATCATTCATAAATGATAAACACAAATTTTTTTATAAGTGTTTAAATATGAAATAAAATTAGCAAAGGAAAAATCAAATCTTTTTGTTCTAGTTTCTACTGAAATGATTAATAGTTTAGTAAATTAGTGTTAGTAATTCTTCGACAAGTTATGAATGAGTTAAAGTATTTCATCTGATGTCATTTGACTGAACAACCGCTAGTTCAAATTTGTTAGGTATCCTCAACAGCATCAATTGGATATTTTCCAACTTATATCATAAGGTTATTTTTTCCTTAAAAATGGAAATGATCATTTTAGTCAATGATTAGTACATCTTATTAAGGATAAAACTAGAGTTTGCTGGAAACAATTAAAAAAATAAGCATGAAAAAAATACCATTCCTCTTGTATGTGAACTTGCACCCATAAGCTATTGAATTCTGCAAGCAACCTCAGTAGGCTACATATAACTACTCCTTAGCCCAACTCTTGAATAAAAATGTCAATACATTATTTTTTGCTATGGCTAAGCAGCTTTTGGAAGGATGTGTGTTAAATATTTTAATTATAAATGACTTCTTTTAAAATCTCTTAAATAAAAGTGCTTAAATAGGCCCATAAAAAACCCTTAAATAAAAGTGTGTATTATAATTTTAATTTTTAAACCAAAATATAGTAAAAAATATTTTGAGGCATAGTATCAAAAATGTATGGCTTAAATACAGTAATATTCAAGTTAAATTGGAAATGAATCTTACATTTCATAAAATATAGTAAATTAAGTTCTAAAAAGAAATCAAAGACAGTAATGTGACTACTCTAGTTTAACAAGTTAACAGATCAACCCTTTGTTTTGAACTGAATTCACCCCCTAAAATTTGCTATAAATTTGATTTCATACTTAAAACCAGTGACTAGATCTTCAAATAGTATAATGCAACCTTTTAATACTGATTTATAATCCATATTTTGGCAGTCATCCAAAGCAATTTTTACTGAAAGTAGTACTGTCAAATTTTTCAAGTTCATTTTATGAATAACACACAGAGCAATAATCTTTATTGCCATTGAAGCATGGCTAACATGTTAACTGCCACCTTAATATGATACTTTGTCTATTTAGGGGCCTCAATTACAAAAAATTGGATATTTAAAATCTTTTAGGAATATTTTTTATTTTTTAAATAGAAGGGTGGTTATATAACAGTCAGTAGGGTAAAGTTAAAAAAAAAATGATGGCCTAAAGCAGTGTTTCTCAACGGGGGCAATATCGCCCCATGTGGGCATTTTTCCACATTCAGGGGGCGATTAGCAACAATTTATATTTTGGGGGCAAAAAACAATTTTCTGGGTGATATAGTAAAACATTATATTAAGAATAATTAGATATTTTATTTGTCATATCGTACAATAATTAAACAAATAACATTATACTAGTCACTAGTATATTCAATGCAGTACGAATTTGGTGTTAGCCTTGTCCCTTGGCATTGGAATTTTGTAGTGAAGGGGCGACGATTTGTTAGAGGTTGAGAAACACTGGTCTAGAGAGAAAGGCCCTATTTATTTTACAATCTGCTCACCTAATTACATGTTTTTTAAAGCACATTTCAAGACATTTGCAGGTTAAAGAACATGTGTGAGGCAATAAACAATAGGGAGTGTCAAATTACATACTTCCTATATTTTCTTTTGCTATATTACTTACTTTAATGAAATAAAAGAATTAAACTAGTCTTCGATATGTTGCTTCTTTTTTTCTTAACTATTTACTATTAAAAAAAAAAAAACCACTATGACAGCCAGCCATCAAACCACTTCATGACCCCCTAGGACAACAGTTCCCAACCATTTTTCATTAGTGTACCCCCTTGGCATTTCCAACTTTCCAACTAGCAAAGCATGTGCAAATCTCACACTGCCTGTTTGTAGTGTGTGTTGCCATTTTGAATTTTATTTTGACTTGGTTCTCGGTCCCCTGAGTACCAACAAGTCTGGCTTTATTTATGCGCGCATGATTTGGGCACCTAATACTTTGTGCCAAATTGCAACTTTTGACACGTACTCCTTCATACATCTAAGCTGGTAATTCAGCAGGCAGTATGATTTTATAAACAAGGCACAGTCTTGTCAATAAAAAATTAATAAAAATACTGAATAAATAATGAAAAAAATTACCGCTTTTAGAGAAAATCTAGAGAAACTAGCTATGTCCTTTTCCTTGCTAACAATAAAAAATACTTTTTATAAACAAAAGAATATTTTTTTCAAACAACACATGGGGGATATTGTTGAGAAATAATAATAATAATGGTAACACATTCCACCATCAAGAGTCTAACATAATCACTAATCACACATAATGGTATCGCCACTACCATTGACAGACTGTGCAACATTTATTGATCTGTTGCATTGTACAATCGGCAGCATAAGTTTTTATTTCTATTTTTGCATTTTGAAATATATAATAAAGTTTGTGATTGTTGCAAGGAACATTTTTTACCTAATAATTTTTAAATACTATTAATTTGTGATACATAATACAGTAGAACATCGATTATCTGACTTAATTGGCGACCCAGGTTGGTAGGATAACTGAAAAAATCGGATAACCGAAAAGAATGAAAAAATCACATTATTAGTATATCACTATTAACCAACTTCGCGTTGAATTTTCATCAATGTTAAGCCTAACAAATTATTTTTTTTAAATAATAATTGTCGCTGTTGTATTGTTAAAAATTATTTTTAAATTATTTTATTGCTCACAAAACAAACAACCACTCATAATTAGAAAATTAAGTTTCGTTTAATTACTGGCCGCCCTTCAATGGTTGAGCCAGTTTCCAGATAAAACACGCAAAAATTTAACAAAAATAATATTAAAGTAGCCAAGACATAGCCAAATATTGTAGTGCCACATCACTAGCAAACATTTGAAATTTGCCGACTAGAACGACCGGTTAACCGATATGACGGTTAATCGGGGGTCGGATAATCGATGCTCTACTGTTTATTATTTTTTTCTGCCATAATAATTATCTTTTTCTGTACCCTAACAAACTTATTGCATACCCTGGGTTGGGAATCACTGCCCTAGGACAACTGGCTGTCGGAGCCAACTTTATAGATGTTTGCAAGAGGCCACCACTATCTTATGAAGCCAGGAAAATTTAACCTTGAGTAAAAATACATTGGTTATAGCAATGTCCGGCCGTCGAATGGCTATTAATTGACTAATTAGTACAGCAGCATGTGCGTAAAGAGGCAGTTAATGTGCTAAATTTATCAATAAAAGGTAGCACTAATTTTCAGAATGTAATTATTCAGATTACATCATATAGAACAGGGGTCATCAAATTATGGCCTGCAAGGTCAGTTCATCTGCCCACTACCAAACTGTGCCACAAATGAGCTAAAATATAATTATTTGTATGGAAATAGCATAGGGCAGTGTTTTTCAACCTTTTTGAATACGCGACCCCTTTACAAGTTAAAAAATTCAGGCGACCCCCCTAGGGCCATATTAAAACTAAATCAGTGATTTAAAAAATTATTTAATTTTCTTTCTGCTCAGAAAAATTACTGTTGACTAATGTGAGAATTTAAGGAGAATCGACAATAACTTAAGACACGTATATTATGTTACTTCCTTCATATAATAACAATGGGTTCGGAGTGCTGTTGACCTTATTTTTTTTTTTTTTAAGGATGAGGGTATTTCACTTCTACTTTTCTACTTGTTATTTCTTTTTATGTGTCAGCTCAACACTTTTTCGGCAATCATTTTCTGGGGTGGGCCGTACCCACCCAGGCAACACCCATCATTCTGACCTAAATGTCAATCAAAAACCAACTGTACTGTATAATAAACAGATACAGCCTTCTCGCTGAAATTGTAGTTTTTTCAATGTAGTGTAGGACCTACAAACACTTGTCTTTTTCTTTTACCCGCGACCCCCCGTGTAAGGCTTCGCGACCCCCAGGGGGGGTCGCGACCCACAGGTTGAAAAACACTGGCATAGATTGTTGATAAGCTTACTATGTAGAAAAAATTAAAATAAGTTTAAGTAAAAATGCCAAAATTGGTCCAATCTGATTTTTGCATCTGACAGTAATATAATTTTTTAGGAAAAACCGGTAAAATAAAAAAATTCAGCAATTTTAGACATCAGAACACTTTTTGTGTAAGTATCTGCAATGAAGTTTCATATTGGTAAATAAATAAGTTGACTGTATTTTTTGTGTAGTCAGTATAATGTATTGAACAAAATGGTTATGAGGCCTGTGCTAATCATTCTGTTATCTGGTCCGCTGTCAAAAATGTTTGGTGACCCCTGATATAGAACATAGGAATTTTATGCAAAAACCTGTTAAAGTTTGTGTTTAAAAATGGCTTTTATATTCATATTAAGTAAATAAATTGTAGATAGTGACAATACATAAATCTCTACATTTAGCTTTTTGCCAAAAATTCACACTTAATATATTCTATAATTTATTCTAAATGAATTTAATATTATTTTATACAACATTATTATTATTATGAATATTTTAAATAACAAAAATTTTTTTAAATTTGAAATAATAGTTTATACCAAAATTCAAAAAATTCTGACTTAAAAAGTTTTGTTTTAATACATCTAAATTCCAGAACATTAAAAATTTGTAAAATCTGAAAAATGCATGAGATTAATTGCAATTTATAGTTGACATTATTAATAATAATTCTTACCAGTTTTGAATATTTCCTCTAATTTTCTCACAACTTTTTCACTTAATCCATATTCCAATAATTTTTGATGTTCTTCTGATGGAGGGCCACTAGAGACATCCATTGAGCCATCACCAGTTATCATCTGTTCAGGAACATCTGAAGTTGACTGATCCATTGGTTCGTCTTCATCTCTTCTGTCTTCAGCCATTTCTTGATCGCTGCTTGTCCCATTCCTGTTAGCCATGCTATTAAAAAAACATTCAAATATTAATAAAAGTCTTGTTTATGACTGACTATTATTATAAAGAAAAATTAAATTCATTAAGTTCAATTATCACTAAATAGCATCAAAGAAAATACATGATATTCATCAACCTTTAGCATTTATTTGTACCAGTACCTCCTTATTAAACAAATCACAAACAAAACCTTTTTAAACCAGTAATTGAACTTAAATGCAACTTCTGAATGTTTTCGGCCTTCATCAAGGCCTGCTTAAGGTAATGAACTAAACTGACCTCCAAATTGGACCATTAGAATGATTATGTTTGACTTGTAAATATCAAATTCATGCAGCTGATTGACTTTGTTCGAATTTCTTGAAAGGGTATTTCCACACATGCACCACCATCTCGCAGTCTTTAAAGTTAATACAGTTGCCTTTCAAGTTGGCTTTATAAATTTTGAAGGCCTCCAGGTGATGAATATGGTCTATTTGAAAAGCCTGCATAATTAATCTAGTGTTCTGGAGGTCTGGGTCAGTGGCATGCCTGTTGTTTGCAAGGTTGAAATGATATTCACATATCCTTTTGCAAATTGAACGTATGGTTGAGCTAATATAAATTAAGTCCCTTTGGAATCTATCATCCCTAAGAGGAATAGAGTATACTCCTGGGACTCTGCTTAGACCTATTTTATCTTTTGCATTGCATAACAGCTTGTAAATTGTACCAGATCTCCTGTACACGATTTCTGTACCATTCTGGTTTGCAATGTCCTTCTATGAAGAGTTCAAATGTTGACTGAACTGAACTACGGTGTGCCTGGAGCCTATGATGCATTGTTGGCTTCTGTTAGAAATAGACTGGGTGTTTGAAATGCTGCATGCAGCAAGTTGGTTGCTGTAGGCGATGGCTAAACTACGAGCCATGTTCAACCGCTATATCTTCTATACTAGGGGTGGGCAAGCAAGAGGTCAGTGGGAGCCAAAATGTAGGTTTTGCAAAATGCATGGAAGCTGCAGTTCTGTACTTTTTTATTCTGTACTGCGATTTTATTATATAATATAAATATTATANTTTAATAGCAGATATCAACATTAATCTTCTTTTTCAAAAGAAAACATATGTCGCCAAGTTTCTTGGTGTTCTTCATTCAAAAGTTCTTGGCATTCTTCTGTCGTCAGATTTGTTTCAGATTCCACTATGAGCTCTTCAATGTTCTTTATTTCTCAGATGTGATTTTTGTTACTCCTTTAGCTGCTTGAGTCTTCTTAATTATACAGTATCTTTCTTAGATAAGATTGAACTGTGGACTATAGTAGACGCTGCAGTTCTGTACTTTTTTATTCTGTACTGCGATTTTATTATATAATATAAATATTATATAAAACAAATATTGAATTTTTTTAATAAACATATTTTCACAAAATTGTGGAAATAAAATTGCAAAAATAATAATAAAAAGCAGAAATTAACAGTTTAAGCAAGAGCCGCATTTGCCCATGGTGGTTCTAAACATTGTAGCTCAAGCAATGTCGTGCTTATTGGTATGATGAGTGAAGGCCCATCTGATTAGGGCACGGAAGGCTGCAATTTTATACGAAAAGGAGTCAGACAAGTTTGCAGGGATGAATAGTGGTATGTGGCCTGGTTTGTAATAAACGCTCATTTCCATTTTGCCCCTATTGAGATGCATGTTGACATCTAAGAAAGGAGCGTTACAGTTACTAATTTGACCTAGCTTAAGGGTAAGACTGTACGAGTTGTTGAAGATGAAAAGAAAAGGGTTGGGATCCATGGGTGTCCTGCGATGGTGTTTTATAAGGAATAATCAGCAGAAAAAACAATAACGATAACAAGAATGTTACAGAGGAATACAGGTATCTTATTGGTATTTTGAGTTATTTCATGAGAATTGGAAGTAGGGAGGTTGGTTTTAGTACATGACAATGATAGTTATGGGCAGTTCACTTTCAACAGTGTTCTGCTGATCATCTCTGCACTTTAGGTAAACCATATGTAATTAATTATTTATCACTGCCATGCATGCTAACTATTTATTATGCCCCGATACCAGCATCAGGCCTTTCAACTGTTCTACTAATAATTACAATAACTGTAAATTAAATTTTAATAATTTTATTGAATACTTATTAATTTCATTCAAAATAATTAACAAAATAAAATTAAGATAACATTACTTTTTCTTTTATTTTTTGAACTGTAGAAAACTGTAGAAACCTATTTGCACTAATTAAACTGACATTCGTTTAAAATATTTAATAACTTAATCTGAGCAAGAATCAGCAAAAGCAATAGCTTAATACAAAGGCATACACATATTGTATATTGTCTCTGCTAGCATGTGTTTGCAAATCCTTGCATATGACACAGTACTTAGCCTTAACAAGGAAGTGGCTATACTGAGATACCATTTGGGAATACTGAGAAATTCACTCTTGTAATTTGATTGCAGATGCTATGAACTGTTCCAATTATGTAAAGCTAAATAAATACAATTTATCATTTTTATGTTATCACTAATTTCCTTTATCAAATGGAAATAAAATAATTTCTTAATCTTTTTAAATTGTAAATATTGCCTAAATATTCATTTTTTCTCCTTGTATTTTGTAATAACAGTTAATCTGGTTTGTTGCCTTCATCATCCAATCATATATAGTGTAACTTGAAATTTAAAAACAGTATACAACGTGAAGATTATCTATTCAAAATTATGGTAGATATTAGACACATGAAAACACTACAAAACCAGCCTGGTCAGTCACAAATATGCTATGAACTACCAAATTTTAGTAGTTTTATCCACTCTGCCACTAGTGAACTCTTTGCAAAGTGCCAATGCTTTAAATATTTACTCTAAAACATATTAAAATTTAAAAATGTATGAATTTTTTTCCTACAGTTAATTACATCTTAGTAAAAACATCAAAATATTTTACATCAAGCATTTTAATATATATTAGTATTATTTATTCATGCAAAGTATATCCACATCTTGTCTTTCTTACTTATTAGAATATGTTACCTGTTAAGTAACAAGACCTCCACCCAATCTTTGCCTACAGAACTGTTAATAATTTAGATATAAGGATACTAGTCACTTATTGCAGTTTGCTTTGACAGCTTTTACTTCCAAACTACAAATTATATAATACATTCTCAGTATTAAGCATGCTGATTTCATATAATCCAGATGGTATAATTAATACAGTGGGTGATTGGTTAAAAAACATAATCTGTCCCAAGATTTTGTTCGCTATCTGAATTGTTCGTTAACCAATTATTGATTTACCATAGGTTTTTATGGGAATTTGATTAATTCATTCTGGAGACTCACCAAAAAAACTTTCTTACTAAGTTTATTTATATGTAATAATAAAAATACATATATACATAGTCTTGCATTTTTATTAGTCATGTTTTTTCTGTTTGTGGTGGTAGTTAAAAATCTGTCTGATGTCAATTGCTTTTCTATCTTCAGAATTTTTTAGAAGCAATTAATAGCATTGTAACTGTAGATATCCCTAAGCCTATTAATCTCAACCTGGTTTGGATGTCAATTCTTAAGACTGTTGTTCTGACATCTTCCCACTTCTTCAAAAGATCTTTAATAGCAGATATAGGCATTAATCCTGTAAAGCATATGTCGCCAAGTTTCTTGGTGTTCTTCTGTCATCGGATCTGTTTCAGGTTCTATTATGAGCTCTTCAATGTTCTTTATTTCTCAGATGTGATTTTTGTTACTCCTTTAACTGCTTGAGTCTTCTTAATTATACAGTATCTTTCTTAGATAAGATTGAACTGTGGACTATAGTAGACCTGTTCAAGCCATACTGCCCAGCAATGTCAGACATCATCTGCCCACTCTCTACGTTTGCTATTATATTCTCACCTTTTGAAAATAAATACTGATGCAAAAAGTGTGTAAAGAGTAGACTGCACACCCGAGTCTTGCAAATACAGTGAAACCCCGGTTAATGAACTTAATCCGTTCCATGATTCCGTTCGTTAACTGAATTGTTCGTTAACCGAAGCAATTTTTCCCATAGAAATTAATGCAAATGCAATTAATCCGTTCTAATCTCTGAAATTTTTGTGATTTTATTTGTAATATACAGTAATTTTCTTTGATGAAAATGTGGGAAAACGTAGTATCTATCATATCTATCATTACAGCAACAAACATAAACTTTGTTTAATAAAATAGCACTGTACATACCTTCATTTGTTGTAGTTGGTGGCAGAAAAGTGGAGATATACGAACTTTAATGCTTAGAAGGGGAATCCCCTCCAAAAATAACGGGTAGCACTTAATCGAAAGATTCTTCGAGTCAAAGTCTCTTTCGGTAAAAAACCCACCAGTGGCTAAGTGGTCTCCGTACCTTGAAAATGGGGAGTTCGTTCGTGGGTTCGCACCTCGCTCAGATGGGCTGGCCACGTGGAGTTTTCCAGGTTTTCTCCACGTCTGTAATGCCTAAATAGGGGCCAGTTTCTCTTAAAAACACCTCCCAGAAGGCATTCCCACTAGACAGATCGTCCAAGTGCTGCATTGCCATAACTTAACAAACAAACAAACTCTTTCCGTAAGGAACAAGATATTGATCTAAAGTTGATTGTCTTACTCTTTTAATCAAAATTTTTCTCAAATGCAATAGCGCATTGTCATTTTCACTATGACTTTTTTCTTTCTTGGATGCCATATTGATTAAATATATAAATCACAAAACTGAAAAAAGAAGTATAGCAAAACACTCAGAAAAGCAACGCTTAACTCGCACATGCCTAACACCAACTAAAATTTCACACAAAATACCGTTAAGTTCGTTATCTGAGACAAAATTTTTGCAAAGTAAAAGTTCGTTAACCGATTTGGTTGTTAACCAGGACATTCGTTAACCGGGGTTCCACTGTACCATAAAAGAATTGTTTCTGCCAGAAAAACAAAAAACTGGAATTACAAGGGAGAGTTTCAAAGTTCGGAAAAATACTATCCAAATAGTACCAGGTTGAGTGCTGATGTCGACGTCTCCCACGCACCGAAAAGTTTTGAATTGTTGCCTGAAGACAAGGGAAGACCAATCGGTCTTCATTATTTTATGTCGCTTCTTCTTGTGTTTGTTATCTGAACATAAAAATCTTTTCTGAAAGTGTTCGTTATCTGATTTGTTTGTTAACCAATCACTCACTGTATTGTGAAGATATGAATGAATTTTTAATATACAAACACAAATTTTTTAGAGATCATATTAGAATTTTGTTTATAAACAAAACCAATAAGTTGTTGCAAAATATCAAAATCACTTTCAAACATAATAACTGAGATAAGATTTTCATTTTCAACACTAAAAGGCTTATAGCAATTCATGGACATGGACTAAGAGCAATTCATGGATTAATGCTTATAAAAAATGCTGCAAATAATGAAAATGAAATACAGTAGAATATCTCAACAATGTAGAAGTTTCTTCTATATTGTCCACTATTTGATTTGAACCAACTGAAAATAAGATGAACACATCTCTTAAACCATTTAATCAGAGAACAGAAGTGACTTCAAACCCATAAGAAAAAAATTTTGATTAATTTTTTAGTACAAAGAGAAATTTAGGCTGTTACCTCTAAGAGAATCCTATTTAATTCTTCAAATAATGGTATGAATAAATGACAATATTCTCAAACAAATCATTTTTAAAATGTAACATTTTAATTATAGCAGGTTTTTAATTAATCATCAGAAAGTACTTTTGCACATTACATGATTTGTAACCTTATAAACATAACAGAAAATGTCAATGTGCAAAGACTCAATTATTGTTGCCTAGCATATGCATTTAGATATTCAAGCAACTAAATTTTTAAAAATTTTAACTTTTTGTTTAATTTTATTAATTTTGAAATATTCAATCTTAGATTTTAAACTAGATACATTGACTAATCATTTTGATTTGAAAAACATTATTATAGAGCATTTTTCTTTAAAAAAAAACAGTAAATTTGTAATACAGTATAACTTCTGAATAGTGAACACTGTTGGAACCAATAAGTTTGTCTGCTATTTAGAGGTATTTGCTGGCGGCCATATTGTATTTTAGCCTGGTCATCTATACCATTATTATAAAGAGGCAACATTTGTAAGTAAGTTTGGATGTAGCGGGTAATCTCCGAAACTACTCATCCGATTTCAAAAATTTTTTCACCAATATTTAGAAAGGAACTTCAAGGTGGACATAGGCTGTATATTATTCCGTTAAACATTCATATAAATTAAAAGATATCATCCAGGGTTAAGGCTTTTATGTCCAACAGATGGTACTACGAGTATGACGCCCTAAGTTTGCTTTTCTGTGAAAATGAACTAAAGCAGATCATCTATCTAACTATATAAATAAAAATGTAATGTTTGTTTGTTCCTGCCGATTCCTTTGAAATTTTGACACAATGCTGCATTCGAATACGCATGTGTTTTTATATAATATACATGTCGAAATTCCCCCACTGAAGGGAGATGGTTAGGATTAAGGCTTACCGTAAAGAACTCATCTTCTATTTACACTATTTTAGATGCTGGTTTTTGCGTTTTTGATTGTGTTGTAATAGGGTACGTCAAGAGAATGTACACTAAGAAGAAATTTTTTGAAAAATTTCCCCCCACGGGGGACATGTTATACATTTATAATAAACTAGCAGACCCCGCCACGTGTTGTTGTGGCTCAAAATGTATCTATTATAAATGTATAACACTCCCCTGTGGGGGGAAATTTTTCGAAAAATTTCTTCTTAGTATACATTCTGTTGACGTACCCTATTAAAACGCAATCAAAAACGCAAAAACCCGCATCTAAAATAGTATAATAGAAGCCAAGTTTTTCACAGTAAGCCTTAATCCTGTC